>NC_072779.1:12207359-12444859 GCF_022539595.1 Amphiprion ocellaris | reverse complement strand
AAAAAACTGAGTTATTGCTATAAATAAGTATTGCCTGTGACCAGGGTTGACAACAGCTACATGAAATTCGAAGCTGCATATAAACATTGTCAACTTTGTATTTGATTTTGACTAGATGTAGAATCTGATGTGTCTTGAGTGTTTCTGTACACACCTGATCCACTCTCAGGACTGTGATGGCAGCGTTGGTGGCCAGTTTGATTCCCCAGTATTTGACCATGTACGGCTCCAGAATGCCACCTTCAAGCATGTCCTTCAAAGCAATGCCGTCTCCCTAAACAGATATCGCACATATCAAGGAATAAATTCCTGGAAGAAAGTGGGATTGATTGCATTCAGAGAAACAAGTTAGCTTAAACAACTCTACTTCATGTGCTGATGTGTTTTTCAATGACTGTACAAAACCTGCTACATATCTGAGTGTTTAACGCTACTGTGGTTGCTCAACTTGTGTGCATAAATAATATATTCTATTATAAATATCTATGTAAATAAAAAAATAATCACAGTTTATAAAATCTGAATCCAATGTGGCAAAACACAAGAACGTATTATTCAGTAATGCAACTGTTCAATCATCACAACAGAACCACAGACACCTTCTTTGAAGAGATTCTATATGACTCAAAATCAGTATGTACATAGGTGCTGACTATTTTTGTGGTATAGTTAATAAAGTTAATGTGTGAAATTGTGTATCTTTCTCTGAAGGCAAAAGCTGAATAGCAAAGGCAGCCACGGCTTTACAATGCTAAATTTGGTGATGAGCAAATCAGACTAGATAGAAACAAGCCAGGTTTTACATTTTCAATATTAGTGGATAACCAGTGACTTTGCTCCCTTTCTCTATTAAGCAGATTGAAATTCATGTTGCGTCAACAAACATGGGATTAACATGGCATGGATTTTCTAGACATTGCTAATCTTTGAAATAAAATGGTATGTCCAAGTCACAAAGGCATTCTCATACACACCTCGATGTCAAAGCCCATATTTTTGCTTCCCTTGTGATGCGCAGCATACAGTTTAGAAATGAGCTCGCTCCCCTTCACACCAGAGTTCTCAGCCAGGGCACGTGGCAAAGCCTCGAAGGCTTCAGCAAACTTCTTAATGGCATACTGCTCCAGACCAGGGCAAGACTACAGAGAGAGTGGGGAGAAAAGAGGTTTGTGTTGGTGATGAAGTAAATCCAGAAAGGGGAAAAACCAAGAGAGGAAGCAGTAGTGTGAACTTGTTATGCCTTAATCAATGCATTTAATTCTGCATACCTCTCCGTATGAGGTGATCTGTTTGGCCAGCTCAATCTCAGTGGCTCCAGCTCCAGGTACCAGACGCTTGTCCTGCAGTCAGTTAATGACAAAGACTGTAGCTGTTGTGCAGGTCAAACAGTGAATAAACATAGTACAGAGGCTAGCTTAAACTCTAAAACTCCACAGGCATAAAAAATTGTTTATCAATAATCCACATTTGAGTTGTTTTACAATCATGTATGATGAACAGTGACTTGAGACAGTAAAGATCCAATGTACACCACCAAACAACTCATATTCAGATAATTAGTCCTCAAGAGTAAAATAGGAAATGCAAGACTTAAGTTTAAATGCAACCTATTCCTGTGTAATAAAAGATCTTTTACTAACAGGCATTTTAATTTATTTACATTTTGTACTGATATTTCATACTGATGTTGCAGGGGGAACGGTCCCACTGTGGTTTACTGTAGTGACTTACCCGGACTAGAACCTTGAAGGTGTTGACTCCATCATCTACGGCCCTCTCGATGTCGTCCATCAGGTTGTCAGTGGAGCCTCTGATCACCACCGTTGAGATGGCACCATCTTCTTTCTCTGTTTCAGTTAACACCAAAAGGTATGTTAGGCCTAAACCCCTCAAGGAGCAAAGATATGGTTTAAAATAAAGATTCATAAGACTGAAGCAAAGGCTGATTGATTTACCGTGTTTGAAGACGACCACCTGAGTGTCTCCCACCTCTGTCAGGTAAACACTGTCACAGTGACCCATCTCCTCTGGAGTTGGAGCCGTCTAAGGATGGAGAAAAGCACTAGCTCATATCTTACAATGATCTAGTGTAATATGCTTTAAATACCCGATTTGTACAAAACAAGACTCACCAGTCTGGGAAGTGCAACAGCTCCCACAGTCTTGCATAACCTCCTGAGGTCCCACTTGCTGTTAAGCCTGCAAGAGAAAAAGGAGGACTTTGGCTTTAATAGTATAAAATGATAGAAGAAGCTGCAGAAAACCAGCTTATAATGAGAAGGGACAACTAAGGACCCAAGGCATCACTTTAAATTATAATAAAGTATTCTGCATAATGAAAATACTCTTCTTCAGTTTTTTGTTTTTTTTGACAAATCTTTTACTTGTGGCACCTAAAAATGTCATCTTTTGTGAATAAGTGACATAAATCTGACACAACTGCCATGTTAACTTGGACAACTTCTAGTGACCCAGGCAGGGGGTCTGCATTTGACTAAAACTATCTGCTTTAGGTGGAAGATATTTTGATGACAGGTTTAATTTTGAGTAATAAAAGTCTTCCATTCAACAAGATGTAATCCACTGAACTCTTGTGAGTCTTACCTGACCACCATGAGCTTGTATTTGTTGGCGTAGTGCAGTGCCATGTCGGCCACTTTCCCCCCAGTTACCACCACATTGGCACCAGCCTCCTTGATGGCCTTCACCTGAGCCTCCATCATATCCTCCTCTCCCTTACTGAAGTT
The DNA here is from genome assembly GCF_022539595.1 of Amphiprion ocellaris. Classification (NCBI taxonomy): domain Eukaryota; kingdom Metazoa; phylum Chordata; class Actinopteri; family Pomacentridae; genus Amphiprion; species Amphiprion ocellaris. Next base: position 12,442,112 of record NC_072779.1, on the reverse strand, counting down.
CATGAGTTCCTGCGCATTATTTATCAACACCGTTCCCTGTGGAAAAGATAGGACTATTGTTAGCAACAAGATCAGTGCCTTTGAAGGGCTGCCTATATATAGTGACACCACAACTTTTCTAAACTAATGACAAGAGGCCACACTAAGAATGAAGCAGCTAACTGGAGTTCAGCCATCATTAATTGCAACGTTAACACATATGCTTTTCATGGTGTGACATGGCAAATTATTTTCTATAAAAAGAGCCGATGATATGAAAGTGTAAGTTATTCAGCAGCTCAGCTTTCTAGAAAACAAAAAAATCGGTGTGTATGTTAGTTAAATTGGCGTTTTTGTCTGTCAGTTTCTCTACAGCACAACAGAGTGTTTAAAGTATTCGTTACCTTGGTCTCTGTCACCATGCAGTCGAAGGGGCAGGAGAATACTGCAATCTTGGCGTCTTTAACGGATGTGATGTCTCCCTCTGCCTCCTTCTTAAAAACCATGCCATGGAGCATGGAGGATGCTGTCACACCACAACCCTGAAAACAGCGCAGACAACAATTTAGAGGCAACCGACATACACATGGACAAAATATAAGCAGTGGATAACGTTGCTTACCAAAATCTTGCATACTCTGACGTTATCAACATTGAAATTGCCGGACTCGGGGAAGATGGATACTGCAGCACAAACCCCATAAAGAAAAGAAAGTCAGAAAACAAATCTGCTGTCAAGGTAATTAACAGCTGACAGCTGTAGTTGGTCTGGGTAGCGTGGATTGCTGACTCACCACAGGCCTGCGCGATGAGGTTGGCAAGGAAGTCTTCATTGCCATACTGTTTACTCATGACTGCCGTACGGATGAGAGATGTGGCCTCTTTAACATCGTGGAGGTTCTTGGCTGAAGAACATACGCAGTCTGGCAGGATCTCCAGAGCCTTCTTACATGCCTTCTCGTAGCCTTCAATCACCTGCAGAAAACAAGAAAATAGAGGCTAAGAAAATGCTGCAATTCCTTCCTTTAAGGTACAAATACTTGACATTTTAGGCAACTGCTTTATCAATATTAGCTCTACAAAGCATTATTTTGAAAACATCAATTTTAATGACAATAGTTAGCATTAGTGGTTCTTTCTTGGAGTCAAACACTTAGCATCGGTCCACAAAACAATGGTAATAGAAGTACCATAATATGTTACAGTTAAAGAGTAATTTTCAGGGAATAAAAATTCTTAGTAGTCCAAGTTATGTATTGAGCCAGTTTGTTAATGTCAGGAAATTTAAATGACAGGTACGGCTGTGCACAGGTCAGCAATCAGAAATAAATTTAAGGACAGACAAAACATTTTCTTTCAGCTCAGAAATAGGAAAAAATGTACATAGCAACTCCATTAAAACCTGCCCAGTGCTTAAGTCTCTTTATAAGTATGGTGTGGCAGTGGTAGCCAATCCTGCACTGACACACGAGCAAGGTGTTTTCTCTAAAAACAACTTGGTAAAGACGAGCTTCTCTGAAAAACTATTTGTGCAAGAGAGGCATTATTAAGGTGTAATGTATGGGGGCGAAGTGGGAAATTCAACATGAACACCATTCTTCTCCTCCACTAGTCTTCAGGAACTCCTACAAAGCATTTAACCCTTTGATGCGGAACATGGGTCAAAAGTGACCCAAATCCAATGGAAAATGGGTATCTCCTGACCCACACTACGCCTCAAAGGGTTAATGACAACATCAGAGACAAACCTTTTAAATCTGCGTAATGGAATATGTCTACATACTGATGCAAACATATTTCTATGAACTGATACATCAGTGCTTCCCTTCCCTTATGATTACAAATTTTCATGCCATCACACTGTTTATACAGCACAGACACGGTGATGTCCACCAGGTGCAGTTATTTACCTCTGACACAGACAAGCCCATCCTGAGCAGCTCTTCAGCCAGCTCCAGCAGAGCTCCAGCAAAAACCAGGACAAAGTTGGTACCGTCTCCGACCTCCTGCTCTTGCATATGGGATGCCATCACAATCATTTTTGCTGCTGGATGTTGCACCTATTAAACACATAACATTCAAGAAAACTTATTGCTTTCACATTTCTTAAGCATTCAATGAAATTGAGGGAGCTGCATTAAGACGTTTCCTCACCTCAAGCTCTCTGAGGATTGTCGCAGCGTCATTGGTGACAAACAGTTTCTTCAAGTGATTGATGACCATTTTGTTCATTCCTGAAAGGCAACAGTGGCACTGTTTAATGACTGCCGTTTTGTTGGCTCTCTAGTTTAAGTTTACACTGATCTAAGCATGAATGACACTGACAGACTTTTGTATATGTTACTGCTGGAGGAGTGTGCGTACCGTTTGGCCCATAGGCAGTGCGTGTGGTCTGTGAGAGCTCCTTTCATGCTCTGATGTTACGAAAGACTGCTTCTTCAAGCCCCGAATAGTGCTGTGTCAGAAAACAATAAATCAGCTGCTGCGACTTTGCAAGAGATATGTATTAGATTTTTACGAGTGACCACGTCAGACTTATTGTTACTATTCTACCTAACTACTAATGTAAGCAAATCACATGAGAACATTTTTCTAGTCTTAGATGACTGGAATAGATGAAAACGATTTTCAAAGGCAGGGACAACATAGTCATGAATACAGATGAGCTGTTCCATATAAGATAACCCAAAACAGGAAGAATCAGCATCAGCCAGGCACATCTGAGCACTGACAGTCAGCTAAAAGCTAACTGGGTGTGACTGCAGCATGACAGAGAGTTATCACTGCAGGTAAAACACTGCGCGCACATACAGCATAGTGTAGTGGTTTAGGAATCATTCAAAGCCGTAAAAACTCGGCTTTGGTCCATCAAAGCAGCACCAGGTCCTGCAGCTCTGAGCGGCCTGGCTGTTTCTAGAACTCTCCCACATGACTGCGAATGAACGTGCTAGCTCAGCGGCTAACTTTAGCCTAGTTCACAACGGCTCCCTAAGAGCGAACATACGACCCCAACACGGTGATTTATCCTCACCTTGGCGCCGTCCTTTAACATTTGGGCAAAGCCCGGAGCTTTGGGGACGTGGAGGGCCATTTTCCGATGTTTAGAAGCCCCGGTATCCTGGAAGAGGTAGCCGCGGCGTGGTTCAGCTCTGGGTACAAAGCCGGAGAGGCAGAGGAGGAGCGACTTCAGCGAGGCGTGAGCTCATGACGGCAACCGACAAGGGACAAACCGAGCGAATCTCCTTTTCCCTGCTGTAACCAGGGACACACCACATGAGGGCGCTCTTGCCTTTATGGACAAAATACAGCAGTCAAGGGGGGAAAAAAATAAAAATGCAGTAAGGCAAAGTTACGACACTAAAAACCCCAATATGGCTTCTTTAAGAGAATTATTATAATAATTATCACGTTAGAATATCATTATTGATGTGTAAGTACATAGCAAACGGCATGTACATTTTTTAGCCAGTCATTATATAATTGCACACTGTTAGTCTGTAATATTGCATTGTATCTAAAGAACAATCCATGTGTTAGGAAAATATATGTACATAAATAATGATTATAGCTGTCAAATACACGTAGCGTACCACGGGGTCAAATGTAAATATACACCCAGCAAATGTACTTGAACTTGTGGATATAATGTGATAATATTGAAATTATGATGAAGTAGCATATTGTGTTTCATATATATCTTTAATGATAACTCATACATAGATATGGACATATGTTAAGCCAAAAGACATGTATACACTGACATACAACCATAATGTGAAAACAGTAAAGACAAAACTAGAAGTAAAGCCCATATAAAATCACCCCGTCGCATTATTTCACCAAATATTTTGTCATTTCAGTTTGTATGATGTGAAATACTGCACTGCTTTAAATGTAAATTGTCCACTTGGTTAATTTAAAAGTATTTAATTGTTTGTCAAATTCCCTCAAATTTTGAGTTATATTCCAAAAACATGTTGAATTTTTCCCAAATGTATGCTATTAACTTAATGACAATAGTTTCACCCAGAATGTAGACAAGAGGGACCAAGAAGTTTGAGTTGTTTCACCCGTTTCACTGCGTGTGCTGAACCAGTGATTGTATCCAACAACTCCAGTATCTAGTACTATTATTAGTATGCATTACTTCATGTTACAACCAAAACAAATTGTGCATGCGAACAGACAGGAAACAGACATAAAAAAAGGAAAGACTTTGGGTTGTTGAAGCTTACATGTTTTATTGCGTAGATTTTTTATTTTTCATTTCAACAGTTTCTCCCTTTTTTCTCATTAATGCAGAAAAAGAAGGTACCAATATATTGAAAATGCAGCAAAGAGAAGCGTTTCGCTTCATTTGAGGCTGTTTAGCTTGACAGTCACTACACTAACAACTTACTGGATATTACTTAATAACATCATCGATGTCATCTGGTAATGAGCCATTAAATCTGCCCCTCATCACATTATCAGATGATTTATGTGTACAATATTGGTATATGAATCATCCACAGGCTGTTATAAGTGCCGACCTCTGCCTCAAGGAAAGTTCCCATTCAAATACTGCCTAAGTTATCGTATATAAAATGAAGTCCCCTTTCATAGAAAATACACTTACAATTTGGTATAATCAAATGACATTTAAAAACGTACAACAAATGTTAGTAACATCATTGCATACATTTAAAGTAGAGGAAAATGCATCTCCCTTCAGTCAGTAAATTTAGTGTTAGTCCTGCAGATTTTGGTCTTGTGCAGCATCTCTTTAAAGTATTTTTCAGAATGTAGGCAGAGAGTGACAGCACAAACTAAAATATTAGTATTTTAAAAATGTAACTAAGACATTTGATTGTGGCAACTAAGACAGACACGTATACCACAGTATAGAAATCCCTTTGGTAGCTACAATGAGGACATTTTACCCACAACTAGCTAACCTGAGATGAGTAAACACACAAGATTCACACAGGTGCAGCTAATCGGGCACCACACAGATAAAAAAAAAGAAGACAAGCTGCCACGTAACAGTCTCCCATGACAACACTACATGTATATGTAACAGTGACACCACAATAATAATAAATGTGACACATGGCTACAAAAGGTCCTGTATTTTACGTACACACATGCATGCAATTCAGTTGGGTTTGCGAATAGTGTTCACGGCTGTGTGGGCCCAACCTCCCAGCGTGTTTGAGAGGTTTGTGGCTCGACGTATGAGGTTTGAGCGACTGAGTTTACCACTGGGGTCCAACTTTCTCATCATCGCCCCTCCAGAACGTTCCCTTGTACTGGGTCTGTGAAGAGAACAATGGTTACTCAGCAAAAAACAAACGTAGTGATAATAACTAATCAAATTCTTTCATCAACTCAGTTTTTAATACCAACAAACTAGACAGAATTGCTAATCAAGACACTTCCCCTTTAGATTCATACAGATTTCTATAATTATTCAAAATGCCAAGAATTAAAGAAACCCATCAGGTGATAATGCACATTTACATCCATGACTTTTCCGAAATTTGGAGACAAAGTGGTAAGTAGTACAAACAGAAAGTAAATAAGAACCGATGAAGAGACAAAGATTGGGTCAGAATGAAAAACACAGGTTGTAAAGTTAGAAAAAAATTAGTCTGACAGAGAAGAATTTCATTTGCTTGGGCAATGTGAAATAAAAGAAAGGATTTTCAGTGCAACGTAACAGACCTTCACAGTTTCATATGCAAAGCGCACCATGCACGGACATTGGGTCAGCTCTAACATGCGTTCAGAGCATATGTTTCCATAACTTATCAGGTTTTAGTAGGATTTGTTTTGAGATGCAAATTTACCTTCTGCCCTACTCCATAATTAGGGAATAGTTGAACTGCCTGTTGTAGTTGGAAAACAAACGTTTAACTTCCCAGAGAAGATATTTTCATACAGTGAGGAAAGCAGTTGGCTGCTTGCAATGTGCACAGATAACAGACAAGGTCACTGTTGATGTGCGTTCCTGCTTTTCACAGTCTACCTAATTCATCATGGATTGGACTCTGCCTGAACAGTTTGAATGTCAACATAGGAAATGACGCAAAACATACAAAACACATTTTTGTCATTTCATCTGGCTCCAATTCCCACACCCATATCCCCCCACCCACTCCCTCCTTATCCGAATACCAGAAACACAGACCCGGTTTCAAACCGAGGCGGGAAGAATGTCAAGGGGGAGGGGAAGGAAATCTGGGGACCCACAAGCTGCACCACAGGCTGGGATTCTTTAGGTGGGAGGGTGAGGTGGGTGTGGAGGTCAGTCACGCGCTTCCTCTATGCAGAGGCACATATACTGGACTCTTCTATGTATGTAAAATACACAAGCATACAAGGAAATGGACTGATGGCTTCCTCAGTTACACAAAATACTCTCATTCACCTACAGTGCACTTTCATTCGTGCATATAAGAAAACCTCCAACGGTTCTTAATCAGCTTTACCAATCAAAACAATTCACTGAAAACAGAAATTTTTTACCTGTCATCTCTGTGGATGATGTCATCAAAGGCCTTTGACAGATGTTTGAGCCTCCTGAGCCCACTGGAAACTGATTCTAGATCTTGATCAAATTTTCTATTACAACAGAGAAAACAAACAGCCAGGGCTGAAAACCTCAGAAATGAAAGTAGCCAACAGAATAAAACGTGGAAAACATTAGGACCAACTAACAAGGCCTCAGACACAGAAACTGTACAATGTGCAAAGAAAACTGTAGCTGGTTATGGAACTCACAGCCTCTGGTTCTGTGTGTTGGGGGAAGCAAAAGGACTTCGTAATGCAGCCATGCGGACCAGTTGTCTCCTGCCTCTTGCGCAAAGACATTCGCAGAGAGTTCAGTGAAGATGAGGAGCGAAGTTTGCGGAAACGGTCGGGGGCTTCTGGGGAGCTTTCTGCCCCGTCAGACTCATCCAGGACTGTGTGTGCTCGCCAGACTCCAACCACAGCTTTACCCACTCCATCCATCACTGAAGACGCCATACTGACTGAGCTGAAGAAATATAATAAAACATTTTTATTTTATTTATTTATTCATTTATTTGATCAGGGACCATGCAGCTATCATAGAACACATAGAACTGATGCATGACATATACAGTGTGTAGCATTGAGCTAATTTTCAACTCCTGTCCCTGGTTGGGCTTTTAAGTAAAAGTAGTCAAAGGATCAACAACACAAATAAAAACGGCACAGACAACATTAAAAACCTATAACCCCCACCCACCCACAAACACGCACAATGACACAATCCACAGTCAGTCGGACCTTTTAGATGTCATAGGTGGGTACATTCTTGTTTTTCTTTCAGCCAATACTTAACTTTTGCTGTAAAAGTTTTTAAATCTGCTATCTTATTAATTTCGTTTGGTAATGTGTTCCAGGTGTGACAGCCTTGATTGAAAAGGCTCTGTCCAAATGTAGTTCTGTGGTAAGCTATTTTGCAATTGTTGTTCAATCATCAAACTACACATTAAAAAGAAAATCCAAAATTTAAAGCACAGGAGAAAAGATAAGATAGATGAAGCATTTTACACAGGTTTGAAGAAATAAAATTGGTACAGAAAAAAATGCATTGACTCTGAATTAACTTAATATGCAATAATCACAATAATCTCAGCCATGTAGCAAGAACAGTTATTTTTATTTGATATTACTGCATTATTCTGTTTTAAATCATTTCAACTTGAATACATTTTTGAACTTGCAGTGTTGGAATATAATTGTAAAACCTTTTAGGCCGTTTGAATTATGGGTTTACAAATTCTTAATAGGCATGTAGACATGTAGAGAATCAAATCTAACACATCACAATCTTGAGCATATTTATCTGTGCCTATTTGTTATTTTAAAGAATTACCTCTCAGTAGTCTGTTACTGACAAAAAAATGGGAACAATGTTAATGACCAAAGGACGGGAAATGATGGTGAAAATGACCCGTAACAACCCTCAAATAAAGCAGCAATAATCGTGTTAGTGAAGGCTCCCCTGCTATTGTTTGATGAAGACAATGTAGCAGTGGAGGCTGCCCTGCCCTGCTCTGTGAAACTAACCCTGGGATGACTCCATCCAAAACACCGGCAGCGGAGGGAATAACAGCGACTTTACGCTAAACGTTTGTGCACCGAATTCAAATAAAGTTAAATATTTCATGTTTTTGAAAAGTAAAACTTAGTCAAGTAGCAGCGTAACTAGTAACACGTTTTTGATTCTCACACAACAAAAGAAGGCTGTGTACGCGAACGCACCATTAGCTCGATAAATTCACATGAAAAGATGTTTGCATTAAATATCTTAGCACAGACAAAAGAAGACTGACTGTCATACTATCTGCTGTATCGACAACTTACCTGAAATTATCAGTTGTGAGAAAGTCCGTCCTCTTCGCTGCGGCTGCAGTTCTTCGCGTTTCTTTCTTTCTGTTTGAATTTGGCGGTGGACCGCAGAATGCTCGCAAACAGACGTCACCACGCCCTTTACGTACAGCTAGTGACGTAGCACGTTGCGTCCAACGTAAAGGTCCTTTCAGCCTCAGACGCTGCAACGTGCTTCGAAGATTAAAATGTGACACTGAAAAAATACATGTGAATTAAATTTAGGTGATTCGTTTAAAAAATAAATTTAGTGTTATTAGTTTTTTAAATAGACGTATGCTTTAAATCGCTCACTTTTGATTAAAGGCCTACAGGTGTGGTTTTTTTGGATTGATGTTAATCATGCCTAAGATTAAAAAAGATGCATCAGATTTTATTTCAAAGTTTCTTATATTCAACGTTTTGTATTCATAAATGTAAAAGATATGATGAATCCTTGCGATAACTTTAATCTATAGTGCTCTTAGTTTAATGTATCTTAGACTCTTGCTTTTTTCTTGTTTATGTTTAATGTTTTTGTAGGAGTTTGTGTTATAGTATGAAAGGAAATTTTTTAAAAATTTGTACGAGGGCTTCAATGTTACAGTTATTCTGTATGTAAAATGAATAGCTGATGATAAGTTTCTACTGTACTATCCCCGACATTGTAAATACTTCAGAAATTCATCTTTGCAGGTACATTGCATAAGTATTGCTTCTCACCTGCAATTTTAAACAATAAATATCACTATTATAAAACTTTGCACATATTGCACATGTGGTTTAATTCTGATTACATCCTGCTTTGTATGTATAGTTCTTGTCTATTTCAGTGGTGCTCTGTTTGGCACTACCAATTTATGTTTCTGTACATACACTATTTGTTTTAGAAGTTTTCCTTGTTTTTCTATGTATTTATGTCTGGTTTGTTATTTGTATATAATGTGAGAAGTTAAGTGAGATGTCATTATATATTGTATAATGACAATAAAAACTGATTCAGGAAATGTTATTCTTCATTTTATGTAAGTGTAGAGTTCTTTTAACCACAGTTTATGTAATCCAATGTAATAAAGCTTATCTTTGTGAGATTTATAATGTTCAGTTTTTACTGACTTGGCGTGAGATAGGCGTTGATACAACCAACATGTCAGTCAGTGGTTTTGTTGTAATGTTCTATTGTAGATTGAGGGGTGTTTCCGATATTTTACCCATTCTATTTACACAAATGGGGAAGAAAGAATAAAAACAAATGTTACACATCTCAGGTTAGCACAGTTCAATACACCAGACCTTTTATGTCATCCAAGTGATATTTAAATTTTCTGTTTCCTATTCTATAATCATATTTTTTTGTGGTTGTAATTGTGATATAATTTTACTGTGAATTAGAATTTGAAGTTTCCTGTTTTATTCAATCTATGACCCCAACAGGAAAAACACCGGTACAACTACTGCTCGTTCATCATTTCAAATACATGGCAGGGCTTTGGATGTTTTTTGTTTTTTTTAAACATTGACATTTCATTCTATTTCTTTATTTGCACATTTACACATACATGTCATTGTCATGGCTAGGAAGGGTTTGAAAGTAAGACAACCAGCAGATGTCACTTCAGACCTGCATGTGAAACGCATTCACGCACTGGTGTTCTGAGATTTTGTTCATGTCCATCTATTGTGTTTTAGTTGATGGTGATCTGCTAGTGACAATAACAAGATTTCTTTTTCATTTTAATTTAATGTTAAATCACTTTGTTCTTCCATGTTCTTATAAAATAAATTTCTCATGAACTTGTGTTGTGCAAATGCAATTTCAGACGTTTCAGTTATACTGAATGTGCTGCTAGAAAGTAGATGCCACATCTTTGACCCGCTAAAAGGGATCCCAGCATGATATCACAGTTACGTGGCACGAGGCAAAGAACAGTGCATTGTTCAGGGCCATTAAAGAAGGTACAGGAGGAAAGGTTCTGGGTGTTTGCACAGTCATCATGGCGCAATTAAAACAACAATTTATCTTCTTCTTTTCTCTAAATGCAGACTAGATACAATAATTTAGATTTTTTGTATATGTTGGATTTAGTGACAAACCAACATTACAAATAAACCAGAGCTTTTGAACAACAATCAAATTCTTATTTTATTGAGAGGGGTTTGTCTTTTCAGTGCTGGGTATCAGTATTCTTTTGAAGGTAATATTTATATCTGAAACTATCTGAATAGTAATTCTTATTAATATTTAGCCAAGCAAAAAGGAAAATTCTTAAAGATTTTAAAAATGCAGACACAACCAAGCATCATCAGCCTCAGTTAAGACATTAACCTTGTTTTCATATTGTATATTTGACCAGTCATTGCAGCGGATGTCACAAATTCTTGTAATTTTTGTTGCACTGTTTTATGTGAATCTGTTAAATATCTATTTAATGGTAAGGTAACGTAACGACTTAGGCCTTGAGCTTGACCTTGGCAACCTTGTAATCCATGTCCTTTTGTCTCATTAAAAGTAAATGTATAACATGATTTTAACAAGCCTTGGTTTTCCTGATGAGTCAGGAGCTAAAGTTCAGAGTGAATGTCTAAAATGGAGACCAAGATTTTGATTGAGAGGCAGTTCAACTCGATGACCAATTGTTTAATAGATGTCTCTGAACACTACAGATATTTTTACACTGGGAAGTCTAAAAGCATCAACTTAAGCATTTTAACAGTTCTATTTTGTCTTTCTTTTTTCATTGATTTTTAGTTAAGTCTTTTAGTTTACAGCTCATGTTTTAAACAGCAAGCGTGACAAGTATTCTGTCCCACAAAATGTAACTTGTCTAGTCATATGTTGATGAATTAACCACTGCAGACTGACAAAGTGGAAGAATACAGGTATTTCATTCATTGATCAAACACTAGCAATTAGAAAACGGTAGTGTCAAATATTTTATCTGTCTATATCTAGTAGTCTGTCAATGTACAATACATTATAATTGTATAAACATGATGTTGTATCTTTAAATCATAGAGTCATGAATCATTTTCCAAATATACACTTGTAGCTTTGATTTTTTTCACATTCCCAGAAAAAGAGGTCTTTGCCAGGTCAGTGTACTTTTCAGTTTGGTTTATTTTATTGCAAAGATATTAACAAGAAAAGAGGAAATGGAGCATTAAAACTCACTTCATCATCAAGGTCAAAGTGCATCACATAATAAAAAGTAACAAGCTAAATGTCATACTGCAGACTCAGGAGATCCTCTTGTCATAATCATAGGTTAAATAAATAGCATATTGCGTACATAGCCGGTAGCATAAAACATCTGATCAGATTTTGAAGGATATTTTGGGAAAAATCTGCTTTTTTTTGCTTTGCTGCAGAGAGTTACATCAGAAGAGTGACCATATGTTTGCACAGTAAATATGAAGCCACCGCCACTGGGTAGTTAGCTTAGCATAGCACAAAGACTGATAACAGCTAGCATAGATCTGCTGAAAGCTAATCAGCCAACACATTTAAAACTTATTAACATATTTTGCATTTAGAAGTCAAGTCTATACCACTGATTATTTTGTCTCTATGTAAAGTTCAGCTAGGAAACCTTGGGTCCTGCATTCATGTGGATGTTGCTTTAACACGTATTCCCCACCTAAACGTTGCTTCAGACCAAGAGTAGGACACACTGCAAAAACTGCTCAGAAAAGACTCGAGGAAGACAACAAAGAACCAATCTGACCAAGCATTCGCAGGATGCACCTGAGCAAGCCTGAACAGGCCTCATCCCACAAACTACAGAACCCAGAAGTTACAACGTCCAGGAGCCAGACAGCAGGAGAGAGACCTAAGCAATACTGGGCAGGTGGTTTTTATGTTGAGGCTTGCATTTTACTCTTTGGGCAGAGCCCAGCTAGCTATTTACATTCAAATCCAGCCTTTGTGCTGAAGACAGCTGGTTGTAGCTTCATATTTAACAGACAGATATGAGAATAAGATCAGTCTTCAAACTCTCAGCAAGAAAGCCCATAAATGCATTTTCCAAAATGTCAAAGCGTTCCTTTAAAAAATGTCAAATACAACGTAAAATTAAAAACTCTGTTACATAAATCGGTAGTCCTGCACACAAAAAAGGAGTGTTGGTGTCTTTATTTCTTGAAGCACTGTTGAAAGAGAATTAAAGCATTAGGAGGTCCTGATTGCAATGATTCAGTCTTTGTGCTCTATGTGCATCGTTTGTGTGTTACCTTTGCGATTTTCCTCCACCGTGAAACAATTGCAAGAATTGCAGTGAGGATCACCACCACAATTGCTGCAATCATGGGCATCAGTGGGAACTTCATGGTCTTATCTTCAAATGAGGAGAAAGAGGATTAAACTCCTTTAATGACATCACTAACTGAGGCATTGTTTCAAGTGCTGATGACACATAAGCAATGAAATACCCATTAAAACTATTCAACAATCAGAATTTGGTTTCAGTAATACTGAAGAGCGTTGATCGAGTGAACAGACCTGCCGCTGTGACGTAGAAAGTCTTGCTGTATGCTCCATATTTGGGAGAATTTGCTGTGCACTGATATGTGCCTTCATGCAAGCTCCTCTCCACTTTGCTGGCTATCAGCTGGCTTATAGAGCCGTCCGTGGTCACAACGAAGTCGCCTGCTAATAGATCCACCATGCTTCCATTTAGTGCCCACACCACAGATGAGACCGGTGGATTGGCCCAGATGTCACAGCTCAGGACGAGCTTTGACTCCTCTTCTACTGTAACCTCCTCTGACCCAGACAACTCTGGGGGATCTAAAGGGAAAATATTATAGCTGCTGAGTTGTCTTTGCAGATAAATACACGTTTCACCTAAAGAAGAAATTTGAGTGCAGCTGTGTCTCCATTTGCATGTTTAAGTCTGGTTCAGACTGAAAATATCACAGCAACTATGAACAGTAGATAGCAAATTTGCACAGGCATTCATAGTCCCCAGAAGATGATGTTGCCTATTTGTTTTCAGTTTGTTAGTATGTTAACACCTTTTAAAAACCACTGGGAACAAAGTACAGCTGAGGCTGATGAAAATGACATTAGTTTTAGAGGTATTTGGTCATAAACCAGTGTTGTCTAGGAAGTGATACTCCAAGAGGAAAAGATATGATGCAACAAAATCTACCCTATAATCCAATTATCAAGATATTTTATTGAAAAAACACACGTCAGCCTCCTGATCACACTAATTGTCAGATTAGCGGATCACCGGTGTGACATCTTCTGGGTACTATGAATATATTTCATAGCAGTACATCCAGTAGTATTTCAGTGTGAACAACAGTAGTATGCTGACAGGTCACTAAATCTATATAAATTAGAAGCTACCAGTATTATTATTAACAAAATGCATCGTTTCAACATTTTTAAAGGGACTCACATGTGACTCTTAGGGTGACAGAGGCCTTAACTGTGGCATTGTTTTTCAGTTGACAAGTAAAAGTGGCCTCATTGTCGTCATAGATGACAGGTGAAACACACACACTGCTTGCACCTTTCTTGTTCTCTTCGTTCAGTTTGACCGTCAAACCATTTCTGAGCCACACCAGCTCTTCATCGTCCAGAGTGTCTCCACCAACGGTACATTTCAGTGACACAGTGTTGTTCAACTCCGCCTGTATAAGACCCTCACCGTCGACTACTGGGTCAGATTCGATATTGACACCTTAGGAAAAGAAATAGAAACAGTTGAGTGAATCGGTGAAAACTCAGACTGCACAAGGTGGGGAGATAACCAGTGTGATATCTTTTGGAATGATTTAACTTAAAGAGGAAATTAAGCTACATTCATAGTGAGCAGATTTTCACTTACCTGCTGTGTGAGTCGCACAGTACAGGAGCAAATGTAAGAGTGAGGCTCTGAAAATCAACTTCATTGTGCTCTTTTTTTGTTTTTTTGAAAGAACCTGAAAGTAAAGGAAAGGTCATCGAAATGAGCACATACACAGAGTTTATTCAAAGTCCTCATTTAGTTTAAATTCACCAAAATATCAATACCTTTCAACAGAGAAAAATATCCCACTGTGGCGCAGTGACAGATGGCAGACTTTCATGACTTTTTTCCACCTAACTTCCTTAATCTTTTATTTACTCCCAGCAAAGTCCCCCAAACAGCAAAAGGATCTATTTTACAGATTAGTGTTTTTACCCTCAGTGCAAATTTCAGCCAAATATGATCAGACTGCACACCAGAACAGAATAAAATATTGATGAGGCTTGTTAAAGAATACACAACCAGAGGTAAAATACACAGAACATCCTGTTCCTATTGAATATTCCATGTGTATGGCCAACGTGTCAAGATGTCATCTGGTTTGTTCCTATGCATCATTTAACAGAACTGTGCTGGCAGGTAGGTTTTTGGTAGCGCAGATTTGAGATTATTAACAGACGTGCAAATGTTTCACTCGGGTGTTTTTGGTACACATTTACTCAAAGTGGTTGAAAGTAAAAATACTGTGTTCAAGAAATGAAAACAACTTGTTGAGATAATATTTTCTCTCTAGTGTCTGTGTCTTACTAGATTCTTAAAGATAAGTTCAGAAAAATCTGTTATATATAAAATCCCCCCGTTGGATAAAAATGATATGTAAAGTAAAAAATAAGGGCAATAGTTCCTTTGCAGATGCTATATCATCAACAGACCACCAGCACTCTCTGGATTCATTCCTGTGAAACAAAACTATACATATAAATTACACTCTAAATGTACTTACAAGCTTTATGGTCGATCATACAGTTGAGCAGTCATACAGATTTACATTTTGAAATGAAGACCTTACCTGTCAACTATGGTTTCTTCTTATATGTAGTCTGCGTTTTCCTTCCGGTGTTCCTGGTGTGTATGAGGATGAGAAGGGCTGTGTGAGTCTTCAGTAGCTCTTATATGCTTCACAGGACACTTTCATAATGCCTCTCTTGGGTTTAAATGGCTTTCATCATAATTTTATTTACCTGTTCCAGTCAACAACCTTTCACTCCTCCCACTCCTGGCATTTTCTCCATTCTTTTATTGTTGCACACTTGTATTGTGCAAACACAAGGAAACTTTTTATGGGTTGTAGTCATTACGATGGTACTAAAACATCTTGGGCGTGTATGTTGAGACTAAAATACACATTTTACAAGGTTCTTGTCATATTTGTTTTTAGTTTATATGTTCCTGTAAAACACTTTTAATGGAGCTGTGAAAGTACATAATTCAATTCAATTCAATTCAATTCAATTCAATTCAATTCAATTCAATTCAATTCAATTCAATTCAATTCAATTCAATTCAATTCAATTCAATTCAATTCAATTCAGTTCAATTCAGTTCAATTCAATTCAATTCAATTCAATTCAATTCAATTCAATTCAATTCAATTCAAATACAATTATGTATGGAGCCTGTTTTGTACAATTAATTTCCTTATATTTTAACATAAAATGCTCATTATTGTATCCTCTGATGTTCTTACAATGGGACAGACTTTTTTATGTTTCCTGAAGAAAAAGACATGAATGTGACACCAGAGTTTGGAAAATTATTTCCTCGTCAGCTGTCTTGTTCTTGTTTCCCATTAATGTCAGAGGATTGATAGTAACCATAGACCAGTGTAGTGGATATAAGTAGCTTACTAAATACCTAATGTACTGTAAAACAACAGCAACAAACAAACAAACAAACAAAAAATTGATATAAATATAATAAGGATATCATAATAGATGTGCCTGATTGTATGTGCTGATACAATGTTTATTCATCCTAAGACATGGACCCATCATTCTGTAACTTCCTAATAATTCTAAATCATATTGTCAGTAAATTCTATACTACATAATACATCCAAGGGTGAAAATACAAATAAAGCAAGAAATCTGCTCACTGAGTGACTTTTTATAAAATATACAAATAGCATTAATAATTTAATAACCTGCATCATCACACTCTATGGTAGTTGTAAGCTATTGAATACTTATGTAGAAAGACAAGAATAGATACCAGAACTTAAGAGACAACATAGGAAATGGATCATGAAAGAAAAAACAACTCTCTCACGTGGTTGCATTGTTTACATATTACTATTTGATACATTATTATCATTATAAATTCTAGTATTTTGTTGGTGGAATAGCCTTAGCTAAATCTAACTGAGACACTTCTTATTATTTGCTGAGATTGAAAACCCAAAGTTGAAGCGTTCTCATCTTACTAACATGGGTATTTTTTAAAAAAAATATTGTATAGACAAGACACCTTTAAGGTTTTGCTAAAAGGAAACAAACTGAGCCGACCAGTGCAGCAGTAGCTGTTGATGTCAAGCTACCTTTAAATTACACATTGCAAGTAAAATATTAATATGTTAAACCAACTTGTTAGTTTAAAGGGGCAAGAACACTGATCAAGATGCTGCTTATGTAGATTTTGTCATAGGCTTTATATCATTGATAATTATTAAAAAATAGTCTAAAAATGAATAACATTGTGTATGGTTTTACAACTTTTATATTTGCTACAAGGTTTGCTACCTTCATGAGAAAAACAATGAACCAAAAACATTCATAATAAGTTATAGTAAGCTGAAGTTTTGACATGGTATGGGCAATTGTCCATTCTAATGCTGTTGTTATACAGGAGGACGGGAGGATGACAAATGGATCAGTGTCAGATTTAAAAAGCAAGCAAGCAGGAAAAACATGGATGGGAAACACAGGGGTCTGGGGATGCTCTTTAGCATGTGGACAAACATATCTGTGCATGTGTGTATGATTTCAACAGCCATCCCTTTCTTCCCTGCTAGAGAGAAGCATTGGTCAACTGGAGAAAAGTTTTCAGATTAGTTATTTGTTAACTGCTGATCATGTTGTTCTGCACTGTTGTTACTTCATAACGAGGAAAGACTGTCAGCAGATATCACAGCTAGTTATAATGGTGTTTCTACTCTTGTGTCAGAATTTGATTTCCTTCTGTTCTCTCTCAACCTGAGCTCACACTTTAAGCTTAATAAAACTGAAGGCATGTGTCTGCAAATTCTGTTTTCTTTTTTTTGTCTGCAACCCAAGTCGTTTATCTGATGGCTAATACATACAAACACAAGCATTATGGCTGTCCTACAAGCAATTAATCAAAGCCTGCAGAGTTTTTGCCATCAGAGCTCCTTGTATACACTGTGCAAACAGGCATTCCTCATCAGATTACTACTGATCCCTGCAAGACCACTCACACTCTCACACAAACTCACACACCTACATATGTCATGAAATATCCCCACAAAGCACTCACTCGCTCACTGTGTACATGGTGCAAATATATAAATGCAATGTATTTCCTTCAAGATACATTCATCAGCCCGACTTTGACCCTTGTGTCAAAAAAGATGTTGTTTTCCACTCCCCTTTTTCTTCATTTATTCTCATCTCCATATTCTTCCAATCCTCCATATTTAATCAGTAACTCAAAAAAATGCATGTGTCGTACTTCCAAACCCAGATAGGCCGACTGCTGCTCTTACTCTTGCACTCTCTTTGCTGCCCCCCCCCCACTTTCCTCCCTCCTTTCCTCCCTCCCTTCCTCCCTCGCTCCAGTATTATGTAGCTTTTTTCCTTCTCTCTCCCTTCTGTCTTCTATTTCTGTGTTTGAATGGAGAAGCTGGGTTCCCCAGGACCTGCACAGCCCTTGCAGGGTGAAGGGCCCGTTGCTGGGGTTTCTGTTGCCAAGACTGCAGGGGTTGTGGGAGATGAGGAGGCGACACTGGCCAGCTCAAAACTGTTCCGGTGTGCGTGTGTGAGACGCTGGCTACCACTGGCCTACAGAGAAGAACTTTACCAAGTCTTGCTGCTCACAGGCCCACTGGTGAGTAGGGTAAAGTTGAAGTGTCGTTGGTGGTGGGGGGCAGTATGCTCATGTACATTAAGTGGCGTGATTGTAGTACATTCAGCTACTGTATTCCTATGCTGCAGAATTACTGTTTAATGTGCAGTGTTACATAATGCAATCCAACAATGTAATCAGTTACCATTTCTTAAGTGTATCTGTGAAGCATATAGACTGTACACTGAGAATTAATGGTGTCAACACTTACTGAATGTTAGTGCAAACCAGCCTGTGCCAAGTGATTTCACAACACTGCTTTCTAATTTGCTGAGGACGCCTGAACACAGTTAATTTGTTGCGCTGATTTCAGTCACGTGCGGTGTGTGAAGTAGTTGAGTCTTTATGTTTGTTTCTACAGCTGCTGTCTCGGATTCTGCACTTTCTCCTGCAGTTTGTTATCAGCATATTCTGTGGTCACATTGGCAATGCTGAACTGGCTGGATATGCACTGGCCACAGCGGTACGATCTATATTTCTTTCATCTATACTCCTTAACTGATTTTACGTGCTGTAACTGAAGTAGTACAACTAATACCACTTCTCTTTTTAGTGACTCTAATACTGCTTAAAACCTTTTTTCTCTACTACTCACATCTGCTACAAGTTGTTGTGATGGCGGTTTGACATATGATTCTGGTATCTGAATCCCACAGGGATGATGTACAGTAACTGGTGAGGGAAGTAGTGGGTAAAGCTCCTTTGAGTACTTTTAAACAACACTCTAGCAAAAGGGCTGAACAATACTTTGATAATATATCTTAAAAGGGTGTGGAAAGGCTTCAAAAACTGACAGAAACACAAAGAGCAGTTCTGCAATCAAATGCACAAACAGAAACAATGTATACATGTAGAAAGTTTGTACAGGTTGGCAAGAAGAGGTGAGGAAAGATTGAATGTAGTTTCTAAGGGATCACTCAGCATGCAATGAAATGGAAGGTTTTTTTTTAAACTATCCATAGATAGCCCTAATATTCATATCAAAGCCTTCAACTTTGTAAAGTGTAAAGTTACCTCCTCAGCTCCAAGCAAAATCTATATATATAGACAGAAGGAGGACAAATCAATAGAAAATCCAAATCTAAGTGAAGCTAAGACCTCCAGTCTTCCAAAACATACTCCCTCATTTTCCCTAACTAATTACTAGCTATAATTTTTAATGAAACACAGGCAGAGTTGATGGTTGCACAATTTGGTCGAAAAAATACGTTCCTGTAAGTTGACTTAAAAGAACGTACAACTGAATCGTGCTTATCCACGCATCGGTTGTTTTCTGTCGGTATTTATTATGCAGGAAAGAGATGTCTTGATTCTTATTCTGACTACTAACTACTATCTCAGATTTTTCCAAATTACAAAAAACAACCATCAACAAGCTCTCCAGTGGACCTCTGGTGTTTGAATTGCTAAACAAAGCTGAGATATTTTAGGATTTTTTCTTCTGATTTGTTTCATAAGGTAAGGAAAGTGCAGCATGCCTTCCTATATATCAAGTTTAAACACTTCTGGCTTTCTCTAAAAAGCACAGTCTGCAGACAAGAGGTCACCCGCTGTGTTGTTTCTGCCCTGAAGCTTGACTTTTGAGTCACTGAGAAGGGATGTTCTATCTGTCAGAAATAAAAACAGCTTCCATGTTCTTTTCATTTTGCATGAAACATTTTAAATTCCATGCAAACGACCTAAAAAGTCTCTGTTTCTGCTAAGCAGTGTGACATTGTTTTAGGAGCAAATTATCGAAAGTTACATCAACCTCCATCAGGAATGTCTTTTGTTTCAAATACCTCAAACAGTGGACAAGTCTCATCACAGCTGTCAGGACTGTGTGTTTCACTCACACTAGCACATAAAATAGTTTAGTGGGTGATGAAAAGACATGATATCAGAACAGGATGATGAGTTTTTTAAGAACTACATCAGTCGCTTTCCTCTTCCTGTGTGAAGTGACAGTGGACACAAGAAACTTCCAGTCTTTTTCTTCGCTAAGAAGCATTTGCACACCGGTTTCATAAAACCTTCCCTCTTGTGTGGTCACAACGCTGTGTTAGATATTAAAATGAATGTGCAGGTCTGATCTATGTTGAGTATGTTTGCCCTGTTCTACATCCTCAACATTCCTTTGCTAACTTGTTAGAAAACAGTCATCACTTTTTCTTTCACGTCCTGCAAACAAAGCAACATGCATCCAATGGACCTATTTTTTTGACACACATTTTTAAATTTCAGTTTATATTCAGAGACTGAGGTCTCTTTTGCAAGACCTGATACCAGAAATAGACACATGTAGGGATGAGAGTGTAACACAGCCACACGGTTGCCGCACAAAGACAACATTAACTTGAATTTGCTCTCCCATATTGAATTGCTATGTATTCAATTCTTTATTCAGACAATCATTAAAGGTGCAGTGTCCATTTCTCCTGCCTTTCTCCCCGTCTTGTGCATGAGCTTGAACCTGAATAGAAGAGTTGCATAGATTGATCCGAGCCACTTTTCTTTTGTTTTCCAGTGACAAAGCCATTGCTGTGTTCAAAACTGACATTGGATTATATGTGTAGCACACACACAAAACTGACAGCTAGCAGACCATCAGAAGATATTAACAAAATGTGGTATAGCGGCTAGCACTATCACCTTACACCTGAGTTTGAACCGTGGCTTCCCACACTGGACGCATTGCTTACAGTCAGCCTGTGTGAGCACGTGTTGAGACCGGCCACGCACAGTTCACACAGGGCTTGAGAAATGGCAATGAACCGTATGGACTTACAAGCCAGTGAAGTAAAAGTGGCTGAAATTTGCAACTACCTGCAGACTGAAGTGTTAATTCTCTGTGGCACCAGTGTTTTAACTCCTCCTCTCAAAATGCAGTAGTTAAATCAATAGTCATGAACATAAACAAAATATATATGAATAAGAGATATTAGAACATTCAATAACTAAAGTCTAACATGCAGTTTGTGTTCTTCACCTCTCAGACTGTTAACGTGACCACATCTGCAACAGGCTATGGCCTCGCTCTGGCTTGTGACACACTTATTTCTCAGGTGAGCAAAACCCCATAATGTGTGCATTAATGTCATTATGTGTTATTTTTATTTTTTCTGTTAAAAATTTTGCCACCCTTGTATATATTGTAAATAAAACTGCTGTAACAATGTAAATTTCCCCTGGAGTGGGGAGAAATAAAGAACTTTATCTTATCTTATCTTATCTTATCTTATCTTATCCATAGAAAGGCTTTCATTTTGAACCATTGAAACCATTTGTTTGTGCTTTGCAGACATACGGCGGTAAGAACATGAAACGTGTGGGAGTTATTCTACAGCGGAGTTCACTGATCCTGCTGCTGTTTTGTGTGCCATGCTGGGGTCTTCTCATAAACTCTCAGAACCTACTGCTCCTCATGCACCAAGAGGAAGAGGTGGCGAGGTAAATACTGCTGAGGACAAACTGCTGGGTTATTCTAGGGAAAAACACACGTTTTTTTTTATCTTCAGTGCCGTGGTTGTTGTGCTTATCAGTAGAGACACTGATATTATCTCATCCTGTAAGTTCAGCTTTATGTGTACATTTATCAAGGTGTTAGATCAGCATTTGAGCTCAAGTATAGTTCTCCTACACTTGTATATTAACAGCTTCAGATGCCTGGGTATGTGAATCCACCATGTCATTTTGCTATTTAATTCTGAGATAATGGACTACAAAACAGAATCTTAATGTGAACACATACTTTTTATAATGTACGCTATCATTCAAAAGTTTGGGGTCACCCAGGCAAGTTTATGTTTTCCATGAAAACTCACACTTTTATTCATGTGCTAACATAATTGCTCAAGGGTTTTCTAATCATCAATTAGCCTTTCAACACCATTAACTAACACAATGTAGCATTAGAACACAGGAGTGACGGTTGCTGGAAATGTTCCTCTGTACCCCTATGGAGATATTCCATTAAAAATCAGCTGTTTCCAGCTAGAATAGTCATTTACCACATTAACAATGTCTAGACTGGATTTCTGACACATTTAATGTTATCTTCATTAAAAAAAGATTTTCTTTCAAAAATAAGGACATTTCTAAGTGACCTCAAACTTTTGAACAGTAATATATACTGACAGGTGAATGTCAGAACAGAAAGAGAATTATTGTCATTCTGTTTGCTCTGCTGAATAAATATTACTGTGTTTGTGTCCCCTTCAGAATTGCCCAGCTCTATGTGATGGTATTTCTACCAGCTGTTCCAGTGAGTGCAATGAACTAAAACACTCTCCAGAGCATGAAAATTATACTACATTGTCATTTTTAACAGCCAAATTCCATACATAGTATAATAGTAAATCACATTTTGCATCAGTAAAGCAATTAAAGAAAAGCACTAGAAGCTACATTTTTGCAATAATGGGAATAAAAACAGTCGTAAATATGCAGATTGTGTTCCTAGTAGTAATCAGACAAAAGGTTATGAGTGCCAAAAGCCAGACAAGCAAGCCATTTCTGTCCATCATCATCAGTTACCTCCTTCATTTGACTGAGATAATCCAGACAAAGGACTAGCATGTAGAATTTATAGTTAGCAGAAACAAAATGTAGAATTCATGATTACATTTTCATTAGTGGATAATCATTTGGACTGCTGTGTGTCTTGTATGTGATCAAGGATATCTGTCAGTTTTATTCTGTCAATCCTTATTCTTTGCGACAGGCCATGTTCCTGTACCAGCTTCAGGTTTCCTACCTGCAAAACCAAGTAAGTTCATGAGTGGAAACAAGTGTGCTTCTGCAGTGCTGAAGTTGAGCTGAGTGTTCTTCCTCTCCCCAAAATGAATTCAGGAAAAGGTAGCACTCCAGGATTAACAAAAGAAAAAGATTTCTTCTGTCTATTTGATAAAGTGTTGCGTTGAACCATGTCTACAGTTTTGCCATGCTAGCAGCTTTATATATTGGTACTACATTTAGTTTTGCTTTTCTAATGCATCTCACTGACTGTGGCTATCATTAGATGTTTCCTTTGGTGGCATTATCGGGTTCACATTGTAGTTTTGAGTGAAAGGTAAGACAATTTGTTAGATTTTCATGAAATTTGGCTCAGACATTATGTAAGGATGAGCTGCTGACATTTTTCTTGAGTTCTACCAAATTTTCAAACTTCACCACTTTGGTTTATGATTATATACCTGCACAAAACAACAGTTATCATTAACTGCACTATGTGTTAAAGGCTGACTTTGGGCTAAAATGAAAAAAACGAGTACCTGCTAAACATCAAGCACTGGCATTGCCGCTCTTTTGCCTACAGATAGTGTCAGCAAACTGATACCATTGCTATAGTCTCTTAGCCTTTATTACCACTGGAGTACGACCTTTTACCTGAATTGTCTTATAGAAAGCAAACAAAATCCATTACATTTTGGCTTCTCCATATTATAGAGAACCTATACAAATAATTTTGACATTTGAGCTCTACAGACTCGGATTGCTAATTATGGATTCCATGTCTTTTTTTTTATCTGTCAGGGGATCATTCTGCCTCAGATGTACACAGCAGCAGCAGCAAACATCCTTAACTTATTATTCAACTATGTGTTAATCTTCAGCCTCGAAATGGGCGTCACGTAAGTGTGTCTTGCTGCTTCTCCATAGGTCTTCATTTTTTATGAACTTTGTATGACTTGATATCATATCAGATATAATGTGACACAACAGATAAAATATACTAGTTAAGCATTTATTGCATAAAAAGCAGAGAAACTCTCTTTCTCTCACCGGATCACTCCACTGTTGTCCAAAGAGGGGAGGCTAATGTGCAGATGCATAGCCTGGAGTTTGGAAAGAAGAGGACAATAGGTCAGAGCACTCCTTATGCATTTTATCTATTCATCCAAGAATGATTTGTTTTTTTTCTGACAACTGAGTCAGCAGTGCCCTGGTGTTTATTATCTTAACTTTTTTTAGGAGAGTGGGAGACACTGCATAGGGCACAGAAAGACGAAAGAACTCTGAAAGGACTTGATCTTGTTCCAGCTGGACAAACATGAAATACATCAGGCAGGCAATTTTAACCAATTAGGTGTTTATAGTTGGGCCCTGTCTCCCCCACCGCTTTCCATATCAATCGTAGACTCCTGCTAATTGTCAAGGACCGTTCTCAGACCATAAGAAATCCAGTATGCTCAAACAACAATGCAACTTTAAGTGTCTCAATCCACACTTGATCTTTGTGCTGTCCTAGACCACGTCTCTGCCAAGTGATGAGTATGGAATTACATTTAATGTTGACTGTTACTAGACATCCCTCCATAAATATAGATATGAAGATGTTCCATGATGTGTGTTTGCAGTGGATCAGCAATTGCTAGCAGCCTCTCTCAGATCACCATCTGCCTGCTGTTGTTTGGCTACATCAGGTGGAAGAAGCTCCATTTGCAGACGTGGGGAGGTAAGTTCCACACACAAAAGTGAAAATCAAATACTAAATGGCCAAATCTGCATTTTACTCTGTCTGAAACATTCTGCAGGTTGGACCACTGACTGTCTGCAGGAATGGGGCTCTTATATGAAGCTGGCTATCCCCAGTGCATTTATGATCTGCTTTGAATGGTGGATCTGGGAGGTTGGAGGTTTCCTTGCCGGTCAGTGTTGTTGCCAAACACAAACACGGTCATGTTTACATCACTTCAGAAGACACCTTGATCTACCCTTGAGATTTACTTGAACCATAACCATAATTACTATTGCATTCACCCTAATCATCACCATAAGTACACACACTTGCTCAGGTTTTTTCTTTAAATTTTCTTTACTTTAGTGGAACATGTATCAAAAGATGTAGTCCCAAAATGTTGTGTAATTGTCCTATACAAATTTATGTTTGCATAGCATCTTAGCCATCTTGGTGTTTGTAATCCTAAATACTTGAGTAGAAGATAACTGAACTTCTTTTCGTTCTTGAGCATGTTTTACCTCTAATCCAAGAATATTCTTAGCACAGCACTGAGCTACTACAAGAGAACAACCCGAGCCGCTAGTTCAGACATGTAGACGACTTCTGTGTCAAAATCAAAACCTAAGAAGTGAAAGTCTTTACAGAACATAGCAACTCAATAATTGACAACACCAAGTTCACAAGGGAAGCTGTCAGGGAAAACAAGCTGCCTGTTATGGACTGTGATGTTCTGTCTGAATCTTTCTCATATCAGGTTTACTTGGTGAAGTGGATCTGGCTGCCCAGCACATCATGGTGGAAATTGGAGCGATAACATACATGGTGTGAATCAGTCATGTATTTACTTGGACATTTATTTGCATCTTATTAGTATACAACAATTCTGCTTGTCTGGAAATGTGCTTATTCATTAGAAGATAAATACCAAATGTAGCTGACAGCACAAACTAATATGTGGTGCATGCAGTTTCCTTTAGGTGTCCATGCAGCTGCCTGTGTGCGTGTTGGGAATGCTCTTGGGGCTGGAGACACAGAGAGAGTCAAAGTCACCTGTAAAGTGGCCCTAGCTCTGTCAGGTATGAAGACAGCATATACTTGTAAACACAAACGTACATAGTATAGACCTTGGCTACTGATAATTCTTGCTTCTTACTGATTATCATTTGTAATAATTCCTGATAATACAGTATAACTGGACAGCTCTGATGAACAGTTGTGAACAAAATTTTACATACACTTGTAAAGAATTTGCATATCATGGCAGTTTTGGGTTTCCAATGACTTCTACAACTTTTAATTCTCTATCATGGAAAGATGAAATGCATGTGTCTGTCACAAATGCCAGTCAAGCATTTCAGTTCTTGCATAGATTTATTATAGATCCTTTGGAAATATGACTAGATTTCCTGGATCAAAAATATACATACAACAATGCTAATATTTGGCTAAATGTCTCTTGGCCTTTTCACCACAACTAGATGCTTTTGTTGCTATCTATAAGCTTCTGGCAAGTTTCTATTTTTATCTTTTACCACTCCTCTTGACAGAACTGGTGCAGACAAATTTGTTTCTTTATCACAGCCCACAAGTTCAAGTCAGGATGGTGGGGAAGCCAGTCGAAAACATTAATTGCAGCCTGATTTAGCCATTTCTTTACCACTTTTAATGTATGTCTGGGATTATTGCCTTGGTACAACATCCAACTGCATCCAAGACTCAACCTTCTGGCTGATGATTTTAGGTTTTCCTCACGAATGTGGAGGTAATCTTGATTATTGATTATTTCTTGATTATTTCCTTTACTTTCTGTAAAGCACCAGTTCCACTATCAACAAAACAGCGGAAGAGCACAATAATCCCTCCACCATGCTGGATGATAGATTTGGTGTTCTTGGGATAAATGGGGGAAACCTTCTCTCCTCCAAACATATTTCTGGTATTGTTGCCAAAAAGCTCTATTTTTGTTTCATCTGACCACAGAACTTTCCTCCAGACAGCCTTTTCTATTTGCATGGCAGTGCCTCTGCCCATGGCCATGTATTTTCATGATTCTTGATTGACCCTTGACCAATCCTGACTAATTCTCTCTCAGCAGCTTGTCTTTTCTTCCTGATCATGGCAGTGACACAACTGTCCCATGCACTTCCCATGCATACTTACAATTATTTGGAAAATTGATTTTGCGATATGTAGTGGCTCTGTATTGCTGCAATTGACTCTTGTCACTTGTTCAAGTCAATGCTTTGCTTCTTCAGTTCTGTGCTGAGCTCCTTAGACTTTTCCACTGTAGTGTTTGTGGCTGAGTCTGATGCAGAGAAATCACCAGCTGTAGTCAATCGTAATCACGTACAATAAGTTACGAGGCCATGCCACTAAGAAAATTAGCATAGCACAAAACCGATAATTCAAGTTGCTGTGTGTATATTTTGTCAGATTGAAGAAGATCTATAATAAATTTATAAAAAAAAACTAAATTCCGGATTGTTTTGTGTTACAAAGACACATGTGTTATAATCATTCCATCACAGAAAATTAAGAGCTGTAGGCGTCACGGGAAACTCAAGATTGTCTGCATGACATTCATGGTCTTTACAAGAGTATACGCAAACTTTTGTTCACAACTTTATGTGTACTTAATTTAAACTTAATAAACTCTGGTTAGTTACAGCAACCCAAAAGCTTAGTTTAAAACATTGGAGTTTGGTTTAATTTTGTCAGCACACACACAAAATGAATACCTGTGGGTACAATGTGACTTTTATTTCATTAACTACAACTTGTCAGGTATTATGCCTCACGTAATGTCCTCGCTATAGGAGTTCTTGCTGTGTTCCAGGGTATTGTCCTCGCAGGCTCTAAGTCGGTGATTGGCTACATATTCACTTCTGATCCGTAAGTTTCTGACCAGCACACACTCATTTCTATGCAAGGGAAACTCTGTTTTGATTATCTCATTCTACTGTCTGCAGCAACATTGTGGAGATTGTGTCAGAGAGCCTCACAGTCTACATCTTTGTACAATTCTTCGATGCACTTCTGGTACGTTACTATAGAACAGGACAAATCCTCTTGGCTTGTTTTAAGTGGTTGTGTCAAATAATACACATGCTATTCAAAGTCTTTTTTTTTCTTCTTTTATGTGTGTTGTTTCAGTGTGTCTGCGCAGGGATTCTTATAGGATCTGGGATGCAGAAAATTGCTGCCTTCACCAACTTGGTGGGTTACTACTGCATTGGCCTGCCAGTGGGAATAGCTCTGATGTTTAAGGCCAAGCTGAGGATATTAGGTAAGTCTTTTGTCCCATTCTATATCTCTGCAGACAAGTTATACATAACATTATTTGGAATAAAAACAATGATCCTGATCTTCCTGTGGGTTTCCCCTACATATTTTCAGCCCAATCCCAATTTTAAGTTTAAAAATATTCTGAACCAGTTGCTCTTTTTCTATTTAATACTTTTCAAAAGGCAAGGATATTAATAAGCATAATGGAAGATTGTTTTTATTCAGCATCACCACTATACTAAAGTGCAGTAAGCATGCAGTGATGTTTATCTGAACTCAGTTTACTACATGACTGTGGCTGCATGCAGCAATGTAAAGTCAAGGTTTGGAATTGAGAATACGTGTTTCATCTCATTCACAAGATCTGTTCTGAATCGATACTTACATTTCATGCAAAAAACACTAAATGCAGTCCCACTCCTAAACTGCAAACTTACAGCACATATCAAGTAGACTTGCTTCCTTCACCATATACAGCTATACTGAGTGCCATCTTGTTTAAACA
Source organism: Amphiprion ocellaris (assembly GCF_022539595.1). Lineage (NCBI taxonomy): Eukaryota > Metazoa > Chordata > Actinopteri > Pomacentridae > Amphiprion > Amphiprion ocellaris. The sequence goes on along the minus strand of NC_072779.1, from coordinate 12,413,641 downwards.
TGCAGTCATGTGGAAAACAATAAATCTATTGATTTTAAAGGTGATTTTGTAGAATTTCTACATCACAGTAAACCATTTAAAGTTAAATTTAAAGGAGTACTCCACCGATTTAGCTGTGCACTCGCTTAATATTACTGGACTTGCAATGCACAATTTCAAAATTGATGCAGACCCAGGGATATATATTTCTTTTACTTACACACATTCTTCTTCCTTGTCTGGATGTGGTACCTAAATTATCCAGAATCTAACTGATCTGCTGAAAGTTTAAGATTCTGGGGTGATATGTATCATTAAGCCTTTGCCTCTGTAGCTTTTTTCACATGTTGTAAAACTCCTTAGACCTGGAAAACAAGCTGCGATGTATTAAATTAGTGAAATTCCCCCTTAAATTGGAAGTTTAATGGCCTAAATAAAATGAACCCCATATATAATAACAGAAATTATAAATAGTATTTATAAAACCAACACTTCAGGCAATCAGGCAACCCCATATATTATAGGACAGCTAAAGTGAACAGACAGGTCACAAAGATCAAGGTAGTTTGTTTTAATATGTTTTCTCAATTTAATAATTTCAGTTGTTGCTCCAGATATCATAGCCTGAAGCTTTGCGTTGATCATAGCAACTTATTTCTTACTTGTCCACTGAACAGCACCCTAGAAATATGCCTCAGGAAGTTGAAAATAAAGCAGCATATCCATGTTTCAATCGAGAGTCATTAGTTAAACCCACAAATCCCTGGTCCTGCTGTACCAGGCATTCCTTAATTTCTTTCTCTGCAGTCCACCATTTACCCCCTGCCAGAGTGGAGCTCTGTGCTGTCCACTCAACGTCTGCATGTACTAATGAAAGTGTACAAGCAAGCACACACACACAGACACACACACACAGACACACAAACACACACACAGACACAGACACAGACACAGACACAGACACACACACACACACACACACACACACACACACACACACACACACACACACACACACACACACACACACACACACACACAAACACAGACACACAGACACACAAACACAGACACACACACACACACACACACACACACACACACACACACACACACACACACACACACACTAAATGTGCATCCTCTGTCTTGCACGCATCTGTATTTCCTTTGGTGACCCACGAGGAAATCTGTCACAAGCAAAAGTGTTGATTGACTGATGCTTTTATAAAGTAGATTGAATTATTTCTAACTATAAAAGCTGCAGGGACTCCATAGTATAGCTCAGAAGATAATGTAATGACTCTGATTTAACCTGCAGATATGCAATATACGTCAGTTTGATCATATCATCTCGCTTGTATCTATTTTAAAGTACAATATTGCAGATACTGTTTGTTTTTCTTGATGAGCAGTTTTATTTCTAGTGTGCAAAAATTAAATACACAGTAGTGTGTGATGTGTGTGTTTGAATTTGTGTCTCTCATTTTAGGCTTGTGGCTGGGTATCGCTATATGTTCCTTCATTCAGACGGGCTTCTTTCTTTTTCTGATCTTTAAACTCAACTGGAAAAAAGTCACATACAAGGTGGGATGTTCTTGTCTTTCTTTAAAATCACACGCTATTTTTGGGCATTTTGACAGCCATATAAATATACATGTACACATATATATGTACACCACAGTTCAAAAGTTTGGAGTCACCCAGGCAATTTCAGGTTTTCCATGAAAACTCACACTTTTATTAATGTGCTAACATAATTGCTCAAGGGTTTTCTAATCATCAGTTAGCCTTTCAACATGATTAGCTAACACAATGTAGCATTAGAACACAGGAGTGATGGTTGTTGGAAATGGGCCTCGGCACCCCTATATAGATATTCTATTAAAAATCAGCTGTTTTCAGCTAGAATAGTCATTTACCAGATTAACAATGTCTAGACTGTATTTCTGATACATTTAATTTTATCTTCATTGAAAAAATAGCTTTTCTTTCAAAAATAATGACATTTCTAAGTGACCCCAAACTTTTGAATGGTAAGGTGTATATATATCTACCATATTTTTTTTTTGGATTGTGGATGCTGTGGAATTGTGGCAGTTTCATAACCACATTCCATCGTTTCCATAATACAAGAGCAAAAGGTGAAAATCACACTCCATCTTACAGCTAAGTTTTTCTCTCATAACCCAGAGCAGGGAAAAAGACTGGGGGTCAGTCTTTCTGGCTTTTGCCCAACTTTTTTGTATGAGCTTTGTTTGGTAGCAAGGTGAACAGAGAATTATTTGTGCAGTCCTGTCTTCCTTTCTTTCTCCCTGAAACTGGACCGTCTGATTTTTATCAGGTAAGATAAGGCCTCTGCTGCCCGCCGAGGCACCAATATCAAGCTGGCTTCCCAGCATAAACTAAGAGTGGATGAGAGATAAATCTTCACATGAAACAGGACATAGTTTATTTATAAAACACAATAGAAATGATGTAAGTAGTGTGAATTTATGTAGTAAAATATGGAATTTCCATCACAGTAGCATTATTTTGTGAGTCTTATCTGGGGTATTAAAAATGTGTACCTATTTTCTGTATGTCTTTTGAACTTCACTCTGACTTGTTTTTAGGCTCAAAAGCGAGCTGGGACAAAAGCACTGGCGACACCAAAATGTTCTGTATTGACGAATGAAGCGATGCTGCCGGGCCTTCCCGACACAGTAAGTAGATGTGCACACTATGTGGTGTGAAATCTGTCAGAGTTTTCTCACTTTGTCTTATCTTATTGGAGTTCGTCAGTAAAACCTGCATCTTTGTACCCTAAAGGCCCAGTTGAACAGCGAAGGAGCTTCTAAAAACAAAGACTACAACAGTGTCAGTACCCAGGATGAGGAGCTGAAAGTGGATCATGTGGGCAACAATATTAACACAGGAGAGGCTGAGAAGGACGCAGAGCAGAGCAAAAACACCAAACCTGTGAAGCTGCTCTCTGTCAATCAGCTGATCTTGCGTAGGGGATTAACCCTCTTGGTTACAGTTCTTATTTTGGCTGTAGGTGTTGCTTTCCACATTGCTTTTCCTCCTCCAGAGCCCAGCGCTCAAGGCTGGGCCAATGTCACCCTGAACTTCACCAGTGATTCCACTCCTACACCACTGGCCTCACTAAACCTGACCCAAAACGTCTGAGTTATCTTTGATCTCCAAATGCAGACAACTGAAATGCTGAATTCCTCCGTAGTTGCACATATTCTCTTAAACTTGGGCTATTATTTTTTAAAGCCACCTGGAATGGCCTGATGGTTATATTTTTGTAGAGAAACATGTATAAGTTATGATGTTAAGCATCATAAGACTGAAACTGGCAGGAAGAACGAAGGTCTTGCTACAAAGATCACGTTTTCCTGCAGATAGTTTAATTTTTCAATGAATTATTGACTTGATTTACATCTTGCACTGTGAAAGACATATTCTTGCTTACTGACCTAAAATCATTTTCTTGTCTTTTAACTTTAAGATTGACTGTACATATCTGATGTAAAATTTGCATTTGTGCATATAAATGTGTAATACACAGTGTAACTGTATGAGCAGGTGATACATCACTATTGCACTGTCTTTACTGTATAACTGTTACTCTGTCTTGGTAGTCTTCAGGACAGAGGTGATTGATAAATAATAAGCTGGTAACTTTATATTAATATATGTACTGTGGTAGCACACTGATCAATAAAAAAAATACGTTTAAAGTGTGTAATAATGAAACAATCGCATATGGTGGACAACCAAATTAAAAATATGTAGCTATATAACATATAATTCCCCAAGAAATGTGACATAGCTTCTCCTATGAACTCTCTTGTAAATATTTACTCAGAGGGAAATAATTCAAAAAATCTGCTACTTAGATCTACCTGTTGTTTTCACAGCATTCAAGAGCGAGATGAGCAAAAAAATACTACTCGTGCTGGTATGTAATAAGTAATAACTCCCAAAACAGACCGGAAGATGTGCCAAACCAGGATTTAAATGCCATCATAGTCCCTATAAATAAATGTTCCTAAGGTGTACACAAAACCAGAGTGTTGGGACTACTGAAACAACCACAGTTTTATTAAAATGTTCAGTCTACATACTGTAGTTCATATTATTTTGCAGTGGCAATGTTTTAAATCACAGCGTTTATATTTTATCTGTCGATGGTCACAGACTGCATTTGAAGAAGGTTCAGTACACTGATTGAAGAAAGGCAGGGTACTTGTATTGTTGATATAACAGCTAAGGAAGTAGGTTGTTAAATCGCATGGAAACTGGATGCTGTAAATTTAATTAAAACATCTCATGATAACAAAATGAATTACACACTACAGACCTGGTGCTTCAGACCTTGATTATGGCACTCAACACCGTATCAGGATAACTGTTACATAACATATGATGACGTATGTCAGTTGTAACAGCACTAGTGTATGGCGTTTGACGCAAGATGATTAATTGTAGCTTCTATGTCAACTTTTCAGACTGCGAATCCCTCACATGTTAGTATTTGTGCATATGGCAGCAGTTCTTGACTATATTTCACTGCACTAATATGTAACGTTATTATCAACAGCCATGAAGCAGCCGAGTCCCAGATATGTTATGGTGACACAACCCAGAAGTTGTTTTTGGCTACTAAGTTCTAATCTAAAGATACTGACAGCAAATCTTTAGCCTTGCCACTTGTTAATGATGCCACAGCATGTCACTGATTGCAGTCTCTGGAGGTGAGCGGGCCAAGATTATGGTCTCTGTGAGGAGCCTGTGGCAATATCTCCGCTGATGAGCAAGACTGAAGCTCAGATGATGATGTAAGCGCCTATGAATCAAACCTGATTTACATGTTGAATAACACTAAATTAATATGCAAGTTTTTATGTGACTGTTGCAAACATCAGTCTGCTGCAACTCCGGTGGCTTGTGGGAGCACCGGCTTCATAAAGGCCAGAATGGGAGCTTTTAAGAAGACTTCTCTAATGTCAGAGCTCTTTTGAGTTAGTACCTATGGAAATGAATGAGCCAGAATATGCAGCGGTTAGTCTAGAAAAAACCTCGACGAGTGTCAAATATGACTGTGCTAAAAAAAATTAAGCTTTCAGGTGATATGTGCTTCTGTAAGTAATTAAATAAAAGGATATGTGAAATTAATGTTAGAATATAAATCATAAATATATGCTATTTAAGGCTAAATGAACAATAATGTGATAGAGTTGAATGTATTGTAGCAGCTTTGATTAATCTGTGGAAAAGTGTCTTGAAAAAGTTGAAAAGGTGACGTGCCATACGGCCCTTATGCCCTAACTTCTGTCACTGTCTATTTACCACCTAACATCAAGCTTACATGTCAAGCAGCCACATGCATGTTTATTATTTAATAGAAGCAGAAAAATAAAAAGCAACAAACAAAGTGCTTGTTTAAAGGGAAAACCTGAAATTGTTGAGTTTCTCACTATAAAATAAGTTCAGTAAGGAAGGTATGTTAAGTCACATTCTGCTCTGCAAATATAGAGTATTCTTGCTGCTGTCTTTATGCCCTACAATGGCTGATATTGCAAATTGGTGCTACATAAATAACGAATTGACTGAATTGAACTGTGAACTGTTTCTACACTTTACGTGCCTTCAGGCTGTGGCCTCAGATATTACAGACACACATACTGTAAGTGGTATCAATTATTTCCCAAAATGCCAAGCTGCTACTTTATTGTACATGTAGAAACACCTCATATTCATGCATTACAGGAAATCATCCATGATTAACTGCTTGCTGTTAACCTAAGTCAATTCTGTATTTATGAGCAGGTTTTAACTGCAAGGGCTGAGCTAGCTAGTTATCTGCTCCTGCAGAGGGAACAGGTGGTTGATTTGTTCGGTTTGACATGTCTTCATCCAGCCAGCATGTTGCAGCATGAGCGTACAGACCTTTCATTATCATCGAATTTGGCAACACAGATCAAAGGAAAAATAAACCAAAGAAAAAGAGCAGCCTTTCTGTCTTTGATGATGAAAGCACACATCCACCGATGTGCCGTAGCCTAAATATAACATTTAATCATGCTACTTCTAATTGTGGCATCCATTCAGACTATAATATTGTGTGAAAATAAATTTCTTCAGTGTCTTGATTGGAGCCCATCTTACACATCACGTTTCTATATAAAGAAGACATGCCTATACATACTTTTATAGTTCATCTTTTGATTGGTTGTCTAAATAATGTCCTATTTTTTGTAGATTTATCTAATACGACAAATTACAACAACTGCAAGCGTGACTGGGTTTGACTAGGAAATAGACAACTGCTATCAGAAAATGTTCTGTTACTTTAAAAGACATTTCCTGATGCAGTAATGTCAGAAAATCCAGTTATTATCCAATTAACTTCTATCAAGTATGTTGGACTTTTAGAATGGTCAGTAATTACTAGTCAATCCAATGCAGCTATTTTAAGTCTTTGGTCATAAGTGCACTAAAAATGGCTCTAAGAGGGATTTTTTGCTTATAAATCAGTTGAAATGTGGTAGTATTTGAAAAGCTGCTTCTTCTCTGCCATCCTCGCGGGTGCAGATATGGTTAAGAATAAGCTGTGGTTAACATCTTCCTGCTTTACGAGACGCTTTGAAGATGCGCCTCTACTCTCAGCCTCTCAAAGTTGTTTTTTTTTTTCACGCTGCAAACACACGTACAATTCTAATTATGGTGTCCCATCTAATTCGAGCAGCCTGACGAGCAGCTCACTGATGACGACTCCAGCGGCAAGGATGACGAACATGAGCAGCACAGAGAAGCCACGTCGAACCACCAGCTGCCTGACTGACAAAGCCTCTCCAGCTGACGCCTGCTGACCTGATTCGAGCACTTCAAGCATCTCCTCTGCTGGACTCAGAGAATGTGATCGACTGGTCCTTACGCTGACCTGTTTCTCATCAGAGTCTAGAGCTGTGAGGAATCATTTGACATCTTTAGTTGCTAGAAAGATGAACAAATGTAGTTGTAGATAAAATCGCTTCTGCTTACCAGAACATTTCTTCACTGTAATATGGACTCCAGCTCTTACCAGCGCCTATTCAGACAAGAACTAAATCAGGTTTTATAAAAGACACAGAAGACCGAGCTACAATGTTACTACCATATACTATCTGCGTTACTGCATTTGCACATATAGGTATGTTGTGTTCCTCCTTTGACAGATGATGTCACTTGTGGAGTTACTCACCTCCTCCTTGGCTTTGTCCCAGCTGAGTTTCCAAAGAAAAACTGTTAAAAATGCAGACATTACCAAACCACAAATTAAAAACCCCGTCCAAAGGCCTGCAACCAAGATGGACAGTGGAGAGTTTGTTAGTTGCAATGGAAATATGAAAGAACTATCACTTGCTGCATGCATCTTCCATCCTCACCTATGATACCCATTTGTAGGGGAAACATCAAAGACACTCCAATGGGGAACCCAATGAAGTAGTATCCCACCAAGCTACATACAGCACCAACCACTGGCTTCCCTGCCCCCCTGACAATGCCTCCTGTTACCCCCTGTGAAGATTAAACAATGAAAAATCTCATATTTGTACCAACAAGTCAGGTTTAGTTTGCTCAACGGAAGGGTAAAAATAATTTTGTACTGGAAATTCTCACCGAAAAGGCATCAGCAACATGGATGAAACTGTACATCTTTATAACATCTGCCACTCTCTGAATAATGTCTCTAAAAATAAACAAATATAGAAATGGAATTATAACAAAGGCAGCTAAGAGCAAAGTTGATAGGAATAATTTTGCTCACGTCATAACTGCATCTGCCATGTGTGGGGTAGTAACTGTGCAAAAAGCATGAACCATGGTTTTCTTGACAGGCAAGGATCAATGTCCTCTGAAGTTAATACATGATGAATTATACACTGACTGCGTATGAGGTGCCACTGAGGGGATCTGTGTCTTGATTTCTGAGCTAAGAATACATAAACCTATGACTGTTACACAGGTTGTACTTATTTCTCGTTGGTGAAAATGTAACCAATCACATTGTTAGCTGCACCCAGACAGGCTCCAAGGAAACATGCAACAACAACTGGATTGGGCATAAGAAGCATGAAGTTTGTCGATCTTTACACACAAAAACAAACCACAGAAGCGCACTTTTGTGCAGATTTGTTGGGCAGCATTGTATAATTACTTGCACAGATCAGGGAGACCTTGCTGGACAGCTTGGCCTGCTCTATGTTCCCAGCACCAAGAGCATTTCCAACCCGAACACTCGCAGCAACAGAGAAAGCCAAAGGAAACTGTGGAACAGAGAGAAAACAGTCACTTCATAGCAAGATTCCTGAGTGACCGTCTGAAGTTTAAAATAACTGAGGTGCATCCACAAATCTCACCCAATTAACTAGAAAGGTTTCTTTTGAACTACATGAAAAATGTGATGTGAAAGGAGTTACCATGTAAGCGATGGCAGCCAGTTGATAAACTACAGACTGAGCCCCCAACTCAGTTTCGCTGATGATGCCTGCCAGGAAGCCTGCAATCTCATACAGCCACCACTCCAGACAATACATCAGCATGCTTGGGAGAGCCAGGCGGAGGAAAGGACCCCATTCCTGCAGGCAGTCTCTTGACCAACCTCAGAGATAATAGGAGGGATGACAGATTTATAGGAAAGTATTTATACCCATTAAGATGACACATAGCCACGTTACTGTCGCTTCACTGAAGAACTGTGAGACTTTTTAGTGTCTGCAAAGCAGAACTGTCGTGTATAAGTGGGAAGTCAATGTTGGATGACAGACAAAATAAGACTAAATACTGATATTCGTACTGTATATAACGCACTTTACAGTCAGTTTTACACTCCTGGTTAGATGATGAACTGCATTTCGTTGTCTTAGTGCTTGTACACTGTATACTGACAATAGAGTTGATTGTAATCTAATGTAGTGTTAATTTTGATGTGTTGATGCGTAGCGTATTTTTTTTTAAAAACTTGTACACAGGTCCTAGTACAGGTGATAACAGTGAATTGAGCATGTTTTATTGACATGAAAGGTAAATAAAAATGGCACATATTTTACAGATGTGCCATTTTGAAGTAATTTTCTAGGAAATTTCCTTGAAAAAATTTAATTTAGGTGTAATCTGATGTAAATAGACTGTACTACCTGAACAGCACTAAAAATCTACTAATATGTATCTACAGCTAAATGTGCAATTCAGCATGTGTTGAAAATAAAAATCTAACACAAATAATTTATCAATATACTCTAAGTTGTTTATCTCAAGCTAAAACCAGTGCAGTCTAATGCACCACAAACTGTTCATACATCCATTAGCTATACCCGTTTTGTCCTGCAGAGGGTCACGGTGGGCTGCAGCTTTTCTCAAACTGTAGTGGATGAGATACAGGGTGCACCCAGGACTACGCCAGTCCACCACAGGACAACAAATTACATCCTCCATAACGATCAGAATCACAGTTCATCTCTAAACCTGAACACTGCAGCTGTTACAGGTCTGATGTGTTAGACTGCATTTGTTTTAACTAAAGAAAAAATGTCAGTTTTAATGAAGCATCAACGTTTCACTGGAGTAATAGTTTCACAAAGTTTTATCCATGCTGACTAAAATAACAATCTCAGAAGTTTTCTCCCCCGATACACCAAGTTTAACCACCTAAACTTACCATTCCATGTAGCTTTGTGCAGCCCTCTGACGCAGATGTACCCAAACAAGAACAGAGCCAAGCAATATTGTGAGATGGCGTTGGCAGCTGCAGATCCACTTTAGTATAAGGCAGAGGTATAAAAGCAAAGCCAATAGTCAGTACCAGTCACTCATACCAAGATACCCAAAGATAAAGGTACCATTTAATAGCATAACAATAATTAATTTTAAAAAAAGATTAAAGAGTGAGTACAGTGCGTGAATTAACAATTAGAAGTATGTTAGTTTACTCACATGACCCCTAGATCCAGAACGTAGAGGAAGATGTAATTGATGAGTGCATTTAAAACATTCCCCACGGTGCCACTTATCACCTGGGGCCACATGATGCCCTGCGAGTCAGAACAAGTTAAATGAGAGAACACACAACATCTGCTCTCAGTTACTTACCCAAAGTACATTTTTCTTTCTAACAATGCACAAAACAATCTCATCCCCAATAAACCTTCAGTCATTATTTTGTTCCAGCAGTCATTAAATGCACCTGATTCTGAAGATACCTCCCCTGCAGCTGGTACATGAAGGCAGCCTGCAGAATCCAACACGTTGAATGGGGTTAATTAGATTGACAATGCAGCACAACAACAACAATTTAATACAGTATATGCAGATGAAGATACAAAGGATATTTATGAAAAGCCATGAAGGCAGCTGAACTCACTGGCAGAGCTGGCATAAAGATCTTCACATACAGCTGGGAGAGTCTTTATGGCAGACAGAAAAAGGAAATGCAAAACTGAAAAACTTGCTGCATGAATAATAAGGGTATATATATATATATATATATATATATATATATATATATATATATATATATATATATATATATACAGCAATGGTGTCAATTTGTGCTATTGTATGAGCATAATACACTGATTTCATCGACTTAATGAAAAGGGTTCACCTGGCGACCTCAGTGCTCTGCCTGATCGCCAGCAGAATGGGCTGAGTGTTAATAAGTAAAGCCCAGCAGGGGAAACAGGCTAAGAGCAGAATCAAAACTCCCCTTTGTGCAATCACTCCCACATGCTTTAGGTTACCACTCCCGTAAATCTGCAATAAAAGGGTCAGAACAACAGGAAAACACAATAAGATTTGCTCATAGGTCAAGGTCATAACTGATACAGAGAGACAAATCTGACAAAGCATGCTGGGAACACTGCCCATGATTGACCTGCTGGTGTAAAATGAACTGAATACCTGAGATATGAGGGTATCACATGCTGATGCCAAACCACAGCCAATGGAAATGCCTGTGACATTTATTACCTAGAATGGAATAAAATTTAAAAATACAGGTCCAGACTGGAGAAGATGAATGTATGCATATTTAAATGCAAAAGCAGGGCCATTAAAGTGATCTGTGGAAGCAAATATTTTCCCAAAAGTGTGAGATCTCTCACCGCTATTGCTAAGGCCACGCCTGCCAGCTCTGTTTTCCCCAGGTGACCACAGAACACCATGCTGACGAAGCCGATCAGGAAACTCATCAACTGTGAAATGAGCTGAAAAACAAAATCAAGCTCCTTCGTTTTCCAGATCTACAAAAACATAAATGAACTTCACCAAACATGAATGAAATATTAAACTCCAAATGCAACACATAAAGTAGCTAATTGAGTTATTATTCATTTTTTAAAAACAGTTTTGAGAGGAAAAGTTCTTATTTGCATTGGCAGCTGACATGTGTCATGCCTTGATTTTGCTGTGGCTCCTTTGTATTTCTAAATGTCTTTTACTACTTCGCTTTTCTTCTTTAGAAAATAGTTCTTGTGATTGCCGGTGTAGGTTTTTGACGGGTTTTTGGCATCAAAAGGTTTGCACAAAAGGGAAACTAAATGCCCTCATCTATCAAGTTCTGGGTTTGTTCAATGAATAGCATTCAGTGAAAAGTGGATACATGTTGGGTTGCTAAAATTTTTTCCTCTCACAAAGTTAGAATTTTTCTGTTGAGGAAGCACTTGCAAATGCACCTTATTTCAAAAATGTTTGAAAAGTAGTTTCAATTTAACATTTGAAATGAATATCAAGAGAGTTAGGGTTGAGTGTTTATTCTGATTCACTGAAATAATGCAGATATTGTTTAGATTCATGTGTAACTTCAAACTTCTTCAAATCTCTCCAACACTACCAACACATCACATTGTATATATTTTTTGAGATGTGAACTAATGATGACTCTAAACCATTTTTTGGGTCAGTGAAAGGATCTAATTTTTTTTTTTTAGTTAAAAAGCTCTGCATCGTGGCCACACTTTTATCACTATCAGGCAGGTCTTTCCCAGAGGTTTAAAGCTATTAACCTGTTAATTACACTTATAATTAAGCTGGTGCCAAATTAAAAAATAATCTACCACAATCCTCATGTTAAAGTAACACTGCAAATTACTAAATATACAGTACTAATGAGACAGATGTTCCTGTATGTAGTAGGATTCACGCCCAGTAATTCTCATTATCACCTTGTAATCTTTAGTTTTAAAGATGATCACACTGGTGAAGTAACATTATTTCAACAGTTGTTTCTAAACACAAACGTACCACGGGTCCCGTCAGTTTAAAAACCTGGACTGCTTCACCCTTGTATTCCACAGGTACCCAGAGCTTGATGCGTTTCAGGCAGGATCCGCAGCATGAGTCAACACTGCGAGCAGCAGGAGAAGGTGATTCATCTGTTTTGGACTGTCCATTTACTCCTCTACACGCGTTTTTTGTGGCTAAATCATCCATACTAAAATGAGATTTGGCAGAAAGCAGGACTGAAGAAAATGATGTTCGTAGAGTACAATCCTCTGTGTCCCTTCAGACTCACAGCAGAGGGCTGGGGGTAATCAATAACCAATTACCAGGGTAATAATCAATAACCAAGGCAATGTCTGCCCACCTTGCTCCCTGCCCATGAGAGTGGATGTGTATTGTATGCAGCTGCACTGCTGCAAGTCGGATATCTTCACCCCTGATCCAACAAGGTGTGCATTCCTCCGGGAAAGAGTGCTAAAATGAAGCTGGTCAATGACCACTGATCTTCACAGTTTCACTAAGTACTAACTACTGATATCAAATGTTGACCAAAGAAAGATATCAGTAGTTAAACACATTGTATGAATAACCAACCCTCTTAGCAGGGTATTTGCAGGAGGTGGAAGTTACTATGATAGAGAAGAAGAAGTCTAATCTCTTCTAAGAATGTCCTTCTGCTTCAAAATCTTACCACAGTAAAAGACTTTAACATTGCAGGTAAATGACACGCTATCGTTGCAACTAGATATGTAATGAGGGATTAAAAAGATACTGTCACTGGTCACAGAGGCTTAGGCTGCTCTGGAGTCTGTGGATTTTGGCTCTTTTTCCCTGCATATCAAATACATGGAGCCATTTTGTTTCAGTCATCCCTAAAGGACTGAATGAAACTGCTCAATTACAGATAAGTCTTCGTGGGTTATCCACTACAAGTGACCACATTTTGGCTCATTGTGATTATACAAAGTCTTGATCAGGAAAGGAAACAACACCGGATCAATTAACAGCTATTGATGGCTGACACAAGCAAAACATAAACCCAGTGAACTCCCATTTAGTGACAAATTTGCAATTATTTGCTTCTTGTACCCGAAAACGTTTGTAGATTATGAAACTTGCCCAGATCTATATAACTAGTCAATAATTATTCGAGTGGGAAATGGAAGAAGGGTTAAATATCTTAATGCAATCATGTGAACACTAAATGTAGCATCTTTGATTGCTGTTTTTCATGAAGAACACCCATCAGCAATGCAAACTGCACATTGTCTGCTGAAATCCCGCAAACTCATTTGATGACTGCAGAGATATAAAAAGGTTGTGCTTGTCACACACAGACTCGTGTATTTTTCCCTGAGGCAAGTCACTGAGTCCGTTAGCAAAGCAACACACACTCTTGTATCCTGCCAACGCATCATGTAGAATGTGGTGTTCCTCCTGCCACGTTAACACCTCTCACTGAGGTGTTACTCACTGGTTGCGGCTGTGAGAACCTCCCATTGGGTGGTGCTGTTTTGCTCTTGTTGAGATTCACCCACTCAAAAATTTCTGGCATACCAGGCTGGAGAAACATTTGTTTCTCCTTCAGCTGATTTTAATCATTAAACACATTCAAGAAGCCCTGCAACATACCATCAGACATATTGTCAAACACTTCATTTCTGCAGTTTTGACTGTTTCCTGTTCCTTAGGGGGCCCGAAGGAGAAGAGTGGAACAGAAAAAGAAAGGAAGGGAAATTAGCGGAAGCCAACGGGAGAGGAAGGGTGTGACACCTAATGTAGGCTCTCATTCATTTTCCTGGTTCAGTGATGCAGCAAGGCCCAACGGGTCCACCCACCCACCAAATTGTATTCCTCCATCCTCCCCCCCCCCGCCCCACCGTCCCAACCACACGCACAGAATCACACACACGTAAATATGATCCACCAACCAGCGGGGCCTTCGTCCGCCGTGACGTCACACTGCAGTTCTTCTCGGGCTCCACTGGATGACAGTGGCAAGTCACCGCTTCCATGCGATGAGCCATCACTCTTAATGGCGACCGCTCAAAGTGTGTGGACGTGAGCGCGTTTGTATACATGTTTGTGTGCATGTTCGCTTGGGTGGGGTTTGCGCGCCGGATGGGTAGCGATTGGGGTATTGAGGAGGTGGAGAGGGTTTATTGGAGGTGGGGTGGGGTGGGGGGGTGGGGAGTGGGGTAGGTGGGTTTGATGGTAGGTGTAGGAGGCGGTGGGGGTGGGCGGGCAGTAAAAATCGCAAATGAGAGGAAATTGTTTTGAGTCACAGCAGATTTGGTGGAGTGAGATAAGGGCTGATGACGGTGGTGGTGGTGTGATTAGGATTAGGGTGGCGGTGGGGGGGTGTATAGGGGGTTTGGAGAGAGTAGAAGGTGGTGGTGGTGGTGGGGGGCGAGTGTGTGCACGGAGGAAGGTTTTGTTGGGAGGGGTGGGAGTATTTGCACGCACAGTGTGTGTGTGTGTGTGTGTGTCTGAGGAAAAGATGAGGAGATGGGTGGTTTAGATAATGGCGGCCACAGAGAACGGACCAGGGCAGAGGGTGTCACGCAGAAAGATAGAGTGCGACGGAACAAGAAGGAGTCGATGAGACAAAAGACGTGAACATTTGATAGAGAGGCAAAGAAGAGAGACAGAGTACAGAGGGTCCACCGGGGGGGAGGGAGGTGTGCAGGCCGTGGATGAGAGGGGAGACATTGAAAGAGTGCCAGAGTGATTTTTGACGTGTCTCTCTCGTCTCTGCCCCTTCCTCCCCCGCTCCCCCTCGTTCCTCTTCTTTGTTGGTAATGTTGTGGGGTAGCTCTGCCGTGGAGAGCTTTAGGGGTTTTTGGAGTGAACAATGACGCAGAGGGACCCGCCGTGTCTGCTCCAGCTGATAATGATGATGCCTAAAAACGATAACAATAATAAGGAGCTTCTCGTGGAAACCTAAAACCGCTGGCACGTGACGCCATACGTCACAGACTATCACACACACGACACAGTGGACGCACAGACATGGCTATCTCACGTTGGCAGTGTGTGTGAGGTTGGTCAGAGCGAGACACAAAGAGAGACAGAGGTGGAAACAGAAGGGAAAAAGGGGAGCGGGGAGGAAAATGGATTATGAGTCCGTCACCTGCATATACTTGACATTCGCATACGGGACAACAGTGTGCGGGCTGAAAGTGAACAACTAAATGAATGCATTTATAGCTGCCCCTATTGAATTGTATACCAGCAATCTTGTGTAATTTTGCTTTTATCAGTTCAGGCAGAAAAAAAAAATTAATCAAAGGCAGCCATTCAGCAAAGCTGAACCCTACTGAGAAGCATTGTTTAGAAATGTGGCAAAAACCTGAATGAGATGCTGGGAGGTTTGTCTAACATATTTTTGACCAAATTTTTCACTTTAAATCTACACAATGTCAAGTGCTTCGTTTGAATTTTAGACTTTGTCAAAAAGGAACCAGTAATTGAAGCGTGGACTCATCTCACGATACAGATGAAAAGTAATTCAGCCATGACTAAAGCAGAAGAAAATTTGCTGTCTGCTCCTTTGATGATGTATGAGCCATTGAATTTCTTTTGGTGAGTCATATAGAAATTACTTGAAATAGTCATAGCGATGCTGCGCTCACATTGTAAAGTAGATGCTATAAATATGGTTTGGGAATTTTAACTTCATCAGGCTTTGTGAGGAACACAGACAGCAGAGGAACAGCATTCTTCTTGAAAAACAAATTACAGTCGTGGCATGTAACTGTCGAATCTCTCAGGTAATTAGGTTAAACTATGCCTTAATCAATTCCTTGTCTGACCTGCTAAAACAGGCATCTCGGGAACACATTGTAATTCCACTGTTGATTTAACAGTGCTGTCCTAATGCGATGGACGAGCCTTCTGAAATGCCACCAACCCTGATTTGTCTTCAATGAGTCACCCAGCCTCTAAAACAATGCGACACCGTGCCGCCCGGTCCCTCGTGACACACTGTCCTTTCCATAGCACCCTTGATGAAGCTGCGGGTTTTATTCATGGGGGTAAACACAAACAGACAGCACCAAAGGGTGTCTCACAGACTGCTCACATGGGCAAGGACAAGAGGTGAGAGAAAAAAAACCTGCAAAAGATCAGGGGTAATCATGTTTTTGAGGACACATTATATGAGTCAGTTGAAACCCTCCCATTAGGCTCGCATATGACTGCGTGTCTTTGTCGGGTGCATGATGGGGTCAGAAAGCTGTATTATCGATGACAAACGCATGGTTGGAAGTGATGTGATGCTTTGTTGAGTCATAGACTGAAGAGGCTCATTGACTGTGGCAGCTGGTTGACCTTGGAGGGAAAGCAACCTGTTTCTCTCACTTTTGGTTTCACCCTTTCAAGCTTTTTTTCCTTTTTTCCCCTTTATGTTGTCACAGCCGAGGAAGTGAAGGGGGATATGTACGTTCTGACGCGAGTGTCACAGAAGTAGCGGCACCTGGCCTCACCTGCAGCACTTCATGTCTCTCTCCGCTCTTTAAATCTATCTTTACACACTGTGATAGGCTGTCAGTGTAACTATGCAGTATCTTGTTAGGAAAACAAAGCTATTGTATGTTCTTTACATGTTCTGATTCAGCCTGGTGGCCTTTATCATGACACATGCACAACATTTTACCTTTTAAAATCTGGACTATGAACTTGCACCTTACAGGTCAAATAAAAAGTTGGGTATATCTATTACTGAAGGATATAATTGAGTGATTTAATCAACGGAACGGTTACGTCCATTCCATCTACACATTTCTGCCTGCTACGCTTTAAGATTCATATTCTGTGTCAGTATATTCTAAGCAACTTGTGATGATAACCTTAATAAGCATGTGGCTAACAAAATATACACCATGAATAAGAAAATAAGCCATAGGTCCTGAAAATGTGATGTTGGGAAAGTGGCCTTTCAGCTAAAAGTGAACAATATACTAGACAAGACAATGACAAACTGCTCATTTATTTGAGTTTGTCAGTATTTATTTGTTTTAAATGTCTTACTTTAAATTTTCTACTTCTAAAGTGACTAAAATGTAAATTAAAACTTGCACTTTGCAATTCGTCCAGCAGGCTCTGTAGCCTCTTAAAGGCCCGCTCTGATGAAAATCAAGCTTTTAATCTTGGTGATGTGTCACAATCGGGATTTTTACATGCAAGAATATGCATCATGAACCAAAAATAAGTATTCAATTCCATGACTGAACATTGTTGCCTTGGAACTACAAAGTAAGACCAGCAGTTTCAAAAATACAGATTCATACGTCGCAAACCTAAGCAACTAATCAGGTCATCTTGCAGGCGAGACTTTCTGTATCAGAGACTTGTTCTGCTGCAAAGTTTCAAAAGAAGAAATTGTGAACCTTTACCTAACATTAGTGACACATTATTATCTGTTTGATAACGTCGTCAAGCTAAAGGCTCTTCATATCTATTCTTATCATGTTACTGACAATGTAGTGAGAAACACATTACATAAATTTCCATTCCAATACACTGGCTTGAAGGCCATTCGCTCTTCTAATTCTTCAGAGTGAGTTTCAGGCTTAACCGTGTGCCTTAATTACTCCAATATTATAACTTGCCAATGTGCAGCACAACTAAGTTTTACAGTGTTTGAGCTGGTCTGAAGGTGAGCAGTGGAGGAGTGGGTGGAGATTGAGGTGGGTCTTAATCATAAAGTGACTGCTTTCATGGAAAATTTTAATCAATGCCAGGAGAAGGACTTTACTTTTTACCATCTTAAGCTATTTTACAAAAACAAGGGTTGTAAGATGGATTTTAGTATTATCCACAAGTCCTTGTGTAAACTATTATTGGTCCATAGTTAGTCATCTAGGAAGGGCAGACACACACACATACAGTGCAGTTCATTGAAGAGGATGAATCTGTCTTTCTTTGATTATCTCTTCTTTTTCCTTTTCAATGACTTCATGAATAATAACAACAACAATAATAATAATTCATACTGTTTCATGCCTCTTTTTGTTCCCACATGGTGACATTGGGGGGATTACCAAAGACTGACACGTAGCAGTTTAATGTTTTCTTTCCTGTTTTGTTAATGGTTTGTCTTTTAATGACTGATTTAAACCTGATGTGTGATGAATCAGTGCAACTTTTACAAAATCGTGCTTTGGCCAGTACAGGATTTGTTCCAATGTGGATGTTTGTCCATGAGTTACACATTGTGTTTGAACAGAGTTTGGGTAAATATGTGTTCAGACTCTGTAGTTAAAGGTCACAACCACAGAATTAAAAAAAAAAAAAAAAAAAAAAAAAAAAAAAAAGCTCAGTCATGTATTGATGGCTGAGAGATTTGGACAGAAACTGTTTCAACTCCCACTGGTTTCTTAACAATGCAAAGTTTCCAAGTCAGTAAATGGTAGTGAAATATTAATAATCAGTATGTCTGTCATTGACACTGTTGCCATGGTAACACGGTAAAAAAAAGCTAATCACTACTCTGCGGCTTCTCGCACCTGAATGTTTCCAGTAGCCTGAAAGTTGCAGAAACCACTTAACTGAAATGTTTCAAAAATGAAATGCTTCAAAAGTTGCACGTGTCCACGACGACGAGCGCCTGGAATAAATTAAATTGTGCAAAACTGGTGCGCAGCTGCATACATATTCACATAGGAGGGAGTGAAGAGTGAGAACACATCCGTGAGGTGACACAGTGAGGAGATGGCTGACGAGGAGCAACTCCCACTCCCTGAATTTAGGTTTTGTGCTGCTGTTCGAGCACCTAAAGGAGCACAAGCGGCTACTACTAATACAAATGGACTGAATTAGTGTAATTCTTGTTCAGGGGGACATGAAAGTGGATGGAGGAAATTGGGGAGGGGGAGTGAGGTGGTGGGGCGGGGGAGTGCAGCGTGTTGTGATGAGGCTTGACAAGAGATGAAGCCGGCAGGGCGGGAGGGGGGAGGACTGGAGAGTGTGAGTTAAACGCAGAGAGAATTAGAATGAATGACGAAAAGATCTGCCCCTTATTTCCCATATTTTTGTCCTCATTGTGATATCGGGGCGGACAGTAGGAAAAAAGGAAACTGAATGATTGTCTCTACGTGACCCACACAGCCACCAGATACACTTTGCTGCAGATATCAACAGTGGCATGTTTCACATTAAAAGAATAACACAATGTGACCACTTGGTGATGGGCTGACAGTCTGGAAATTAGTTAATGTTGCTGCTGAATGCTCACCTGACTTGCTGTCAGGCTGCAGTAGAAAGATTTTGTTGTTGTTATTGTTTTATAGTAACCTTGTGCTTTCTGACAGCCAGTGAATAATGAGTCGTTTTAACATACAGCTTTGCTAGAAAGTCCTTTAACCAACGATGGAAGGAAATGTCAGAAGCTGAAGATATTTGCGACTAAGATATCAAACACAATGACAAGAAACAAAAGCTCAAACAATAATTTGCAATGTGTTTTTTTCCTCCAATTTCAGCTGCATTGAATGTGATTTTCATTTCAGTACTGACCTTTTCCTCAAAATAGCTTTATTCTGTCTTCTGTTTGAGTTTGATACTGTAAACAAAACCTTCACATGGATGGCCTAAGATACTGGTAAAGATATAATAGTGGACCTGTGTTTCTTCACAGTTGTAGCACTGCAAAGATTGCTCTATTAACTGACTAATCATTTTTTGAACAAAGAATTCTAAATATTCAGTGTTTCCAGATGCTAATATGTGAAAATTAATTGATCTTACATGATAAAAACTGAATATTTTTGGTTGTGGATAACAAACCATTTTGTAATGTCATCTTGTTATGCAGGTTGTTGCTTTGTGGACATTTTTTGTTGCTCTCACGCCACATGCAGACCAAAGATTAATTGAGAAAGTAACGGGCAGATTAGTCGATAAGGAAAAATCATTCATTTTGGTGTATCTCTTTCGTGTTCGCACATTTGATTATGTGTGAAAAATGAATCACACTGATCACAGCACATATGATGCAACCTTTTCATGGCCGACCTAAAAGATGAAGAGCAGAAGGAAAACATGTGCACAAGATGCAGATGGCTGATTTTATCCACAGATTTTATTTTTACTAATTACGAGAGCGGTAACATCGTGCTGGCACTAAACCATCTGAAGAATAATTTCTCTCTTGTCATTAACATTTTGTTCGACGTTTTATGTTAATAATCAGCGTGACATCTCGAATTCACCGGCGAGGCAGTAAAAGGTCGAACCATTTTGTACTTTCTTTTGAGTTTTATATTCCATCACTTCACTTTCTGGAGAACATAGTGCTTCAGATTTGATAACGCAACGCTCTTTGTGGACGCAGTCCATGAGACAATGGCATTGTAACTACACAGCTGTGGGCTGTGATTGCAAAGCCTCTCTCTTTTGGGTTTGTGTGCATAAATGTGTGTGTGTGTGTGTGTGTGTTGCCTACAGGTGACTCATCGCACTGCAGATGACCACAATGTTTTTCTGCTGCTTGAGCGTTCATGGCTCTCTTTCTACCTTTCTCTCTCCTGTGATTCTCATTCCCTTTCTTTGCTTCTATTTTCTAGTTCCTTGTTATCTCTTTCTGATCGTGTTTTCTTGAGGTGTTACAAGCCTGTAAATACAGATTACACACTGTCCTCGGTCATGCGATCCTGTATGGGTGCCACAGCGACAAGATGCAGCGAGTAAAGGGACAAATAGACGGAACATTTACATTCTGGCGACATTTTCCTGCACGTCTCTCTGCTTTGTGTGCTACATTGCACCAGAGAAGGCGGGCCACCAGCAGCAGACCGTGCAGCCCAGGTATAATGAGCCATAATGTCATGTTACGATCTGATTGGCATGGCGAGCGTCACCGAGGGGGGTGGGATGAGGGGCCAGTGACAGAGAGAGAAAGAAAGGAAGAGAGAGAGAGAGAGAGGGAAATAATTATGATGATGATGATGATGATGAGGGGCCATGAGCCGAAACAAAGGCAGAACGAGAAAAAAAAGAGGTGAGGATGCCGCCCCATTTTCTGCCCCCTCCTCTTTACCTCTCTTCCCAGCATCTAACTCACATCAATCATACATCCATTTACCCCATCCCTCTCTCCCTCTCAATTACACTCCCTCCTCTATTTCTTGTCCTCTGCTGTCCTGTCATCTGCACCCAGTGTCACACACTTTTAATGTTTAATATCCCTTTAATTTTCTCACAGAGCTGTTAAATATGTTATGTCTCATTGATGACAAATGTGAAGGTTTACTGAGCAGAGAGGAATAAAAGCTGGAGCTTAATTTGTAAAGTAAAAAATCTGAAGGAACAGAAAGCAAGGACATGTACACACTCAACATGACATATAGGTGAGCTTTGCTTGATTCTTTTGGGCATTATATTTATTTAACATAAACAATATATTTGATTCAAAACTATTTTGAGGCATGAGTGTTAGTTTTATGTTATTTTGTCTTTTCTCTCCTTCAATTAAATCAATTAAAACAAAGAAAAATATTGAAGAAAAAATAGACTTATGAAGTTTTATTTTCCTAACATAGGTCCACACGTAACAGGGTCAGTATATGTTGAATTTTATTGTATAAGTAACTGCTGATACTTCCTGATTGAATATTCAGTGATGTTTACAGCCATTAGAATCAAAACTTGCTTGACAAAATGTAAGATTATAGATTAACCCAATCTTGCAAATGCAAACACAGGCATGTAAAGACACACACACACACACACACACACACACACACACACACACACACACACACACACACACACACACACACACACACACACACACACACACACACACACACACACACACACACACACACACGCAGCATTTACATTGTAATTACCCCTGAGCCTCTCTCCGGGTCCCTGTGGGACCTCAGGCTGAAGACGGTCTCAGAAGAGTCCCAGTTGTCCCATTGAGGAGATCATTAGCCTGGTTAGAGTAATCCACAACAATCTGTGTGTGCCTGTGTGTGTGTGTGCATAAGCATACACGTGTGTGTGTCACGTGTGTGTCCATGCGTTAAGCGCCTGTTAAATGGACTCCACCGCCTTTAGTGTCCGTGGACATTAGCTTTATTGGTGTGATCTGAAAAGTTATTTAGTGACAGCTGGGATTTCCCTCCCAGGGGACGTAGCTGCTGACGACTCATGATAGCAAACATGAATGAGAGGGGAAATAGGCGTTAAATTGAAAGACCTGGAAAACCGCCGGGGGAGAGAAAACACCTCTGAATTAATTAAACACAAAAAAAAAAAAAATACAAAAAGTACACATAAAATTTTCAAAAAGTTATTCATGTCATAAAGTCAAATTTCTTTTATTACTTTTAATTGTTTTTTAAGTCACAAAAAAATATTAGCGTACTCTTATTTTGTTAACTTTTAATTTAAAATAATATGATTCTTTTATTTATTATTTATTTTGGACATTAATGGAATACCAATAAGACAAAAAATAATTGCCAAATTTGAGCTAAACCACATTATTTCAGACATGGGCCATTTCGTACAGCACACATTAATGAAATTTTATTCCAGTCTTTGTCTGACAAATACACCTGCATGTTTTTTCATAGTCTGATTGATTCTAAGTATTTAATTGTGATGTATTCTCTGATTATTTTTTTAAAAATGCAGAAGCTCTGACCTCCATCAGGTTCTTTGTTGTTGTTATGCGAGTGGCACAGGCAGTGAGGTTGTGGCTTTTGTGTATTTTAGGGTTTAGGGAATCTGTGCCAAGGGTTACAGAGCAGATGTGCGTTCGCCTGTCTCAGCTTAGGACAACAAACATCTGCATGAGCTGTTGTATTGTCAGATGTGTCTCCAGACTCTTTGAACTGACGTGACCCGGCCAATCAGAAGGCCTTCTCTCTGTCTTTATCTCTTTCTGCCTCTCCTTTCTCCTCCCTCTGCCATTCTCCTCTCAGCGCCGTTGTTTGGAAAAATTATCCTCCCTTTGCACTCCCCGCTGGAAAACAGAGTGTTGTAAAGGGGCACACAGAGGGGGGAGAGGGAGAGAGGGCAACTGATTGCTTCTATTGTTTAAGAGTGAAGCTTGCTGCCTCTTAGGAGATAATTGGTACACAAGGAGGGTAATGTGTTTGGAAAGGAAGGGGAAGTCAAAGGAAGGGAAATTAAAGCAAAGGTGGCCGTTTTGCCTCAGTGAGAGGAAGCTGTGGAACGGTTATTTTAAACATTTGACATTACCATGAACAAGCGAAGGCAACATTTTCTGAAAGCTGTATTTATTTTATGTACACTGTGTGTATATCCTGTGTTCTAGAGCTCTTTTATTTTTCACGATTTTCTTTTATGCTAAAGGTGAAGCAACCCTTGGAATCAAATAGCCCTGCACTTTCCTATAAAGAAAACAAACAAAAAAAACACAATATAAAATATATGGAATAGTGGATTTATTCCCATTTAAGGCAGAGATTACTCACAAATTAGAAGCAGATGTGGATAAACAGAAACCTGGCAAGGATAGATGATACTTGGAGTAATATTATGCAGGATACCAGAAAAATAAAAATACCTTCATCTGTGTGCTGTTGTATTTTTAGGTCTGTGTAATTATTTTTTTAATCCAGCACAACAATTCTTTTAAAAATTTCTAAAAATTATAGTTATCAAAAAGAGGTCTTGTAAATGCATGGCAAATGTATTTTCATGAGTACAATTCCATGTTAGTAGATAAATTGTACAAAGTGCACTCCATTTATTATTTTACATTCTTTTAATTAGCATTTTAAATGCTCTAAGTACATATAGCATTAGCTAATTTGCTTTAGAATATAAATTGAATGCATGTAAGCCTAATGTGTTAATCTTTTCTATACATTTTGCTCAGAGGTAAAGAAAAAAAATCTGTAATCTTTTTTCTTTTGCAAACAATAAACATATTTACAAAAAAAAATTTGCATTCCACACCACAAAATAAAGCTGTTGCGCTTTCTTTTGTGCCTGTGTCCAAGAGCAGCCTCTGCTACCATTTACTGGTATTCACAATGTTCTTTTTTTCTTACTCTCATCTCTATCTGCATCTGTCCTTTGTTCCTCAACATGCTTGATGGGATGCAGGTGATAAAAGTGCTTTTGAAATAAACTTGACTTGACTGGAGGCAAAGCTGTTTCAAAAGCAGAGGAGAAGCTAATGTAAAGAGTATAACATTAGAAAGAAAATATTTGAACAATTCCTACCACCTAGGCCCCTCAAAAAATCTCTCAGTTGCGTGGACCTATGAAATCACAAAGCTTTGCACGTCTTATTCAAAACCACACAGCTGTAAATAATCCAAAAAATACGTGACAGGTGATGCAGAAATCCTGCTCTTACAAGGATGACCTTTAACCAGCAGGACAACTTGTACATCACGCAGTGCTGGCTGTATGGTGAAAACTCTCAAGTGTGCAGCATTATCTGAAAGAAGGGTTTGCTTTACTGCGTCATCAAAGCGGGTCCTGCACATCCCCGTGCATGTCTCTGTCTCTATTTCATATTCTAGTCACAAGCCGTGCGGTGCAACTGCTCAAAGGGTACGATTTGGTATTTTGGAAATTTTTAGGGCTTGATAAGTTTCGTGCCTCGAGGTCTGTCTGGGATGGGACGGCTGCACATGGAGAACGTGCATGCTCAACACGCTCACAACCATAATCGCTTTACTGCGATACCAGTGACGCCAAAAATAAAAAAAAGAAAAAGAGAATAAACATTTACATTCAGTTCGCAAATGTCCCACGGACGCTGCAAACATCTTCGAGTCTGCTCCTCCATCGATTCATGTCTACATACTTGCATGCTGCCAATTAATGTACTCGCAAGACTATTATTTGTGATATTATTTTGTGCGAGAGTGTGTGTGTGTGTGTGTGTGTAGGTGCGCGTGTGTACAGTGTGTCTAAATTGGAAGGCTGTAATTAAATGCGTAGACCTCTCCACTATCTCCTCCTCCAGCCAGCGCCAGTGACGCACAAACCGCAGCACAGCCATGAGTCATCAGGCCCCCAGGATCACCACCCCTCCTTCTATCTCTCTATCCCTGCCTCCATCCACCTCTACACAGCTCTCTATAACCCTCTCTGCCTCTCACTACACATTCCTATGTCCCACTCTTTCTAAATTGCCCACCATCCCTCTCCACCCCCCCATCTCTCCGGCACGCGCACGATATGAGCAGCCGCTTTTTCCCCCCCTGTACACTCCTTGAGATTCGTGCTCAATTTCCACCTCGATCCGACACGCTGCTGTTTATCTCTCCACATCTGGCCATCGATCTCCCTACTGCACCCCCACCACCTTCCCCTCTTCACTCGATCCGTCTTTACCCTCTTTATCTCCCCTGTTAACCTCTCCACGCCCACCCGTGAACCAGTGGGTTATTAAGTTTGCCACAGTTGCAGGCAAGCGAGGGAACAGGAGGCGACATTGGGAAGACAAAAAAAAGGAATAGAAAAAGAGGGAATTGCGGGGAGACATGAGAGAGACGGGCACAAATTGTGAAGAGAAACGAGTGGGAACGGTGAGAGAAGGCGGCGAGCAAAAGAGCAGCAGTGACAGTGCGTGCAGTGCAAAGAGTAAAGAAAGCTGTGAACAAGTGAGAGGAAACGAGAGAGAGAGAGAGAGAGAGAGAGAGAGAGAGAGAGAGAGAGAGAGAGAGAGAGAGAGAGAGAGAGAGAGAGAGAGAGAGAGAGAGAGAGAGAGAGAGAGAGAGAGAGAGAGAGAGAGAGCGTGATTTGAGGCATTTGCCACCTGGCGTCCTGAATCATTATCTGACTCATGCTAATCTCTTATCTTCCCAGCCAAACACTCACAAGTACACACACACACACACACACACACACACACACACACACACACACACACACACACACACACACACACACACACACACACACACACACACACACACACACACACACGACTGGGATTTTTTTTTTAAAAAGCTAGTGCAAGGAGAGTCAAAGCAGCACTTTTGAGTGTTAGACTGCATAAGAAAAGAAGAGTCAGGGGGCAATGGAGAGTAAGGATGAGAAACACTCAAAGGACGGCGAGGAGAGAATCTCTCTTGACTTGTCTGACGAAGTCTCCGATGTGGTTTTAGAGAAAAAAAGGGGATGTTTCATTTCCATCTCTCTGAGTGTTTATGATATGAGTAGGAAGGGAGAGCATATTAAATGTATGACTCATAAATGTGTGTGCCTCTGTGCCCCACCAACGCCCTGCAGAGAGGGTTTGCATCCACTGCTGCAGGGATAAAAAAAAGGCAATTTCGTGCTTTAGTTGGTGTGGTTATCCAATTAGTTACACAAAACATGTGGCTAAGCGGATGTATGCCAATATGCTTCTGTTCCTGATAGATGTTTTATCCCCGGGAGATCCTTTCACGAATATGTAGCAAAGCTGTCTGATGAAATATTATGTTTGGAGTGCAATAGTTTTTGTATTCGGCATTAGTTGTTTCAGTTTGACAGAGGGGATCATGCATTATTATCCTCTGAGCTGACAGTGATAATTCAAGGTATTCTGCGCACGAATGCCATAAGCCGCATGTTCATTAACAAAGCCACGCGGCTTGATTGTACAAGGGTTTCCCAAAGTCTAAGTATCATTCATTATCTTGTTCCGACAGGTGCACGTTAATCATGTGTATACCCTGGACGTCCCTGATAAAGCCGCCTTCCTTTTCATCATGTGAATGAACCCAAAAATTATACGTGTAAATCTTTACTTATAACAGACCTTATCTTTGAAACACAAACCCTACTGCTCTGACACAGAATATGTTGTGAATGTGTGGCAGTTCACTTTAAGGCAGCAATGCAGTGGTACAAAAAAGAAGCCGTGTGCCATCTTTTCACTCTGCAGCTTCAAAATCAAACTTTTCCTTATCGATTTTTCCAAGTTCGTGTGCAACAGCAGTTGCAGGGAACACTAAGCACACACCTCTTTTTTCAGCACTTATAATTCAAAAATCCCAGCCTTGCTGAGGGCGAATGACTCAACATTATGACACTAGATACTACTCCATTGGAGTACCCCACATTTATTTCAAACATCTGAAATATTTATGGCTCAAATTTGGAAGTTGCCTAAAGCAGACTTTCAACAATACAGACTTTTAATAGTCCACAGGAGTCGAGCTCACGAGGAAAAAAAATGCTTAGCAAATAGCGTGGCTTGGTGATAATATCAGTGTGTGTGGGATTTAAATGATTGCCTCAAGCCTACAAAGCCTAATTTGTGAGTATGTCTCTTTCTGCCAAAGCTTTACAAATAAAGTGAGATACTTAAAATGGGTGTGCAGAGAAAAAAGAAGTTAATATTTGCAGATATGAAATGTCTCATGAGCTGATTTCAGTTCCATAATGATTAGATTATCTGACAAATGTCGTCTTTTATTCCTTGTGTTAAAGAATCTGCTTGTTCTGAGGCTTTGTTAAGATTCACCATCGATCTGAGTCATTTCAACTTTGTTCTCTCAAGAGTGTGTCTGTCTCCATCTTCAACTGCTGTGAAACTGAAGAAAGCTTCAGAACTGAACTTTTAACTCCTAAATACAATCATACATCACTTTGCTGTATGTTGTTGAATTATGTAGACAAAGAACAGTCTGTTATTATTGTCACTGAGTCATGATTAAGTGAATCAGGGGAATTTTGGAAGCCTGGTGATTAAGACATATATTGCAAAATGGCAACATCTCCAGTTTGATTCCAGCTGGAGATTTTTGCTGCAAATTATTCACACGCTTCTTCTGATGTTCCCTTATTGTTCAATGCTGTCAATACAGGCTAAAATGCCTTCAAATTTGCATAAAAAAACATAAAATACATGCCTACACTGAAGAC
This sequence comes from Amphiprion ocellaris, assembly GCF_022539595.1. Taxonomy (NCBI): domain Eukaryota; kingdom Metazoa; phylum Chordata; class Actinopteri; family Pomacentridae; genus Amphiprion; species Amphiprion ocellaris. Next base: position 12,385,546 of record NC_072779.1, on the reverse strand, counting down.
GCCACTAAAACCCCAATTTAACTTTAACAACTTGATGGAAAAAATACCAACGTATATTTACAATAGATATGAAAACCAAGAAGTGTCGAAATATATGGCTTATTGCGACTTAACTGCTTCCCAAATTCTTAACCAGGACAATAAAACTGGGCCACATGAGGCCCATTTTGTCCATCACGTCCTCCCACTGGCTCCCACTTCATGCCAGATGTGACGTTATATTACATGGGCTTGCACCATGCTGTTTAACAGATCTCATTCCACTCCACGTATTGCTGAACGTTCTTGGATCCCGCAATAGTGGCTACTTATCTACCTGCAGTCAAATCGAAAGCTGCAGGCTGCACAACCAGTTCTTATTGTGTTTCTGTTTTTGAAGTAGTCTCCATGGTGGGATCAGTGAAGCCAATCCTCCAAACAGCTTGTAAATCAGGCTTACAACCTGACCAGCTCAGTGATTCAAATTTATCCCGTTTAACCCTGTCGGAGCACATTTGTTGTTCATGCTGATGAATGTTTGTGTGGGAGTGTGTATTAATACTTCTCTTTCCTCTTTTCACACCAAATTGTGGCTTCAGCTGAGCAGTGATCTGCACGCTTTGAGGTTCTTAACATCCTCATCTCTGGTGGTAGCTGTTGTTCATGGTGGCTGTTCCTACAGGCTCTAAAACTCATCCTCCAATGACCCATTAGTGACAAACAATAACGTGAAGTAAGTCAAGTTACTGGTGCCAGATCAACTAATGTGCATATATTCTATGCACACTGTGTATTTTGAGATCTGTATTTAGGATGTATTTGCACGTCTAAGGGAGGATTTAACACATTCAACATAGTTTTTGTAAGAATCACTTGAAGTTTTTACCATATCCCCAACCAGGGTTTATAGTCTGAGGTTGGTGGTGTTTCTGTGGATTTTTTAAGTTTACTTCTGATTCTAGATGACTCTCAAATCACTTTAAACTGTAACCTGTGTAAAAAAAGGAAATACAAAGAAACTGAATTTCCTATTTTGTTGCTTGCTGTTTCTACAAAAAAAATATAATACACAAAAACTATATATATATACTTTATATATTTTTTTTCTTTAAATTTAGGCTCCTTCTAAAAAGTGCAATTATTCACTTAGCAAAACAACAGACAGTAAATATTGTACGGCAAACACGCTCAATGCACAAAGTAAGTGCATTTTGTAAATTTCTACAGAACTGTTCATCCATTTTCTTCTGCTTATCTGGTTGTAGTGGCAGCAGGCTAAGCAGGACTTTCTTCTCAAACATCTTTCCTCCCAGTTCTTCCTACAGAATTCCAAGTAGTTCCCAGGACAGATGACATATGTATTCCCTCTAGCAAGATCTGGGTCTACCCTGGGATGTGCTTTCAACCTCCAGCGGAACGCATCCAGGAGTCTAAACTCACTCTCGACCCGAAGAAGCAGTGCCGGCGGATGTTCAAGCTCCTCATCCTACCTCTAAAGCTGAGCCTGGCCACCCTACACAGGAAAGTAATTTGGGCTTCTTGTGATCCATGATCTCAGAGCTCACGGGTGAGGGTTGGAACATGGACTGACCATTAAATCGAGAGCTCTCTCTTCTGGCTCACGTTCCAGTGAAACACCCACAAAACTGTTGATGCTGCACCAGTCCGTCTGTCCATCTCACGCTCCGCCTGCTTAGGGCAGCAAGTCACCTCCAACCCAGAAGAAACAATCTATTGTTTTTTCCCCCAAAGCTTTTCCTCTTTATCACTGTGAACAGGGTGTCCTTGTGATCCTATGAGCTATGTTGTAGCTTCTGTTAGGGTATCCCATCTTTGTGAGCTATCAGCAGCTTGAAAACAAAAATTTAAACATTGGAAATGTTGCACCAAGCACCAAATGAAACAACTTACAACTACACAGTGTGGCAGACAGGCAATGTCTTCTCAACAACACACCCCTGTCTGTGCCATGCAGTCAACTTGGTTTCCTGTAAAGGGCACCATTTCTGGTGGCTAGAGTGGTGATATGGAGCCTGCACTGTTGATGCAGTTCAAGTGCAATCCCCAGCCCCACAAACACTTAAGATTTATCCCTGAAGTGACGAGGCAATAACAGCCAATCATCTATGTAGATTAGAACTCTCAACCCTGTGGAGGAGGGTTTGTGCATTTGCTGAGTTGTCAAACAGAGAGGTGGCAGTGCTGAAAGCCTGCCTGCCACAAGCTGTACAGGAATGTGGAAATATGCCAAACATCCACCAGCCTGTAGATGCTTCAGGCGATTGAAACTGCTACTCAGTGGTCAATTCAAGTAAATTCCAGCAAAAACCAGCAACTGCTCCACACAGTGGAATTAAGTTCAGAATTTTATCACTCTTCCCTGGAGTTAGAACTGAATATAACTGCAATAAACTCCTTTAGCAGTGCAAAAAATAAGTAAATCCACCATTCCAGCAGTGTTTTTACTTGGAAGGAGAGCAGTTCTGTCCATCAGGATCAATAAAAAATCTAAACTGTAGCAGTTTATCAGCCAGATATCTGTCCAGATCAGGACAGGCACAAGATAAAATGTTTCAATTACAACACTAACCCTCTCCGTACAAACAGAACCCTAAATACATCAGTAAGGTGCTTGAAAGCATAAGTCTGCGACCAAGACAGCTGACCGAAGGACTTTTAACACCCAGACAAATTTATTATCTGTAATACTTATGAGCCTTTCACACCAAGTCCAACATATTTTTTCTTTATATGCAGCAGAAAAACTTCTGAGTAATGATGCAGCATCTTCTTTGTTGTGTAAAACATCTCCAGTGGTTTGTGAATGAGGCCAGGAACTCTGCTCGTAATTCATTGCATTTTCTCTTTCCTGTCTACCCAATTTTAGAATTATATAACCCAGATTCTCTGCATTCTATTAGAAAAACAAAGGTTGGGAATCGTGCGCATACACAATGTCTACATACAATTATGAAACAATGGTTTTGTCCCAGATCACAACAATGGCAGCTTCCAATTATGCGAGGCTTTGGCCAGTGTCCTTTCTGCTGTAACAAGTGATGAGGCTCTTTGGTTTATTTTTAACAGATGGAGATTACCTCGTTTTCTGTTGAATAACACTGTGGCTACAATTAAAAATAAACTTTTAAATGTGAATTAACAGTGTGAGAAAATTGTCTGTGTAAGAGGACCTTGCTTGCATTCAAGCACAATAAAAGAAATAAAACAAATAAAGTCTAGAATTATCTCATACATTAGTGTTTCGGCTATCTTCCTTTTTCGTGTTGGCTTTTTCTCTGCTGTCAGTGCGGTCCACGTTATTTCTCAAGCATACCGGCAGCCACACAGAGATAAGCATGTTCACGTCTGGCAAAAGAACATATAGAGGAGAGGAGAGACTGAGAAAATAGAGGAGGCGGAAATTATAAAGAATGCATGCAGTCATAATAGAGGAGGTGATGTGTTGAAATGATAGAGAAGAAAGGAGTTTATGACATTCAGTTACATACAGAAAACACAGCTTTGTTTCAGGGAGATCAGTGTCTGGATTAGCAGAAGTGACATAAAGAAATGGGAAATTTCATTGTGTGCTACTATCTGCAAAATGGATTTTGTGAATACTGAGCTGGCTGGATATAAGCTTTATTCAGTCCTTTACAGCCTGAATCCTTTTACATTTACAAGCTAAGGTTTTACCCGCTGGCAGATTTTTACTTTCTCTCTCGCTACAGGCACACACACGCACACATGCATGGAAAAATTCAGGCTGCTCAGCTTATCTTTAATAAGATATACAATCAAACTTAATGTGTAGCTGTGTGTTCTGTGAGATTTGCTCTCAACAGCACTCCAAGTAGGAATCAATAATTTAATTGAAATGACTACCACATTTACTTATGGGTCTGCATGTTGGCGAGATTTAAGAATTTATATTTAAATTTCATGTCAAATGAATATTCTCTCCTGCTGCGCAGCGAGGCAGACTCTGTATATATGACCTGAAATACAGGCCTTTCACTATTATCAAGGCTGGCCACCATAATTTTTCATTATTGGGTAAATTGTTTCCATTCATCTGTATATATATATATAAAAAACCCAGTTGGATGCAAATTACAGAAATGTCATGTTTCAATCACTATTTCCACATCATTGTCCAAGTCGTTTCCTGCTGTAGTTTAATGGCACCAGTTGTTTACCTGGAGAGGCTTAACTTTAAATATTGCACCGACTATGTTCGCTGATCATCTATGGACACTGACGTCAAGGATTTAGTTGTTAAGTCAGCCACCACAGTTGGGATGTGGGCACATTTTGGTTTTAAGTCAAATGAAAAAGGGGAGCCTAATAATGTGGAGGAGGCAATTTGTCAGATTTGCAGCAAAAACAAGGTGGTCAAAGGCACTAATGCTGCTAATCTAACAGGGAAAGACATTTAAACAGCTATTCATAATCATTTTAATGTTTTTTATGACTATTTGAATTGCCATCCACATAATCAAGACAGGTCTGCTCCTGAATTTAGTTTGATTGGTGAATTCTACAACATTTCTTAAATCACTTGTACCTACTTGGTCTTATGTGATTGCATATAAATTACATGCTGCTTGAAGAATGTCCCCACACTATAAGCCTTTCGTGTGCCATTTAACACCATTTAGTTCCCATAGACTTAGTCTGTGAAGAGATGACATGAAAGCAGGTATGTACTAAGGACTAAGATCCTGGAAATCATGATGGTTTTCTGATTATAGTAAAACTAGATACGTTAATGTGTCGTTCATCTGCAAAATGTAAGTCATTAGAGACTACTTGGTGTGAAATGACGTGATTGAATAAAATGCATTGTGATATGATTCCATGTAAAATGACTTAAGTTTATCTGTCATTTCAGGATACCAGGCTGCTTTTATACGTAACAACCAGTTTGCATGAGGGTTTTTCCATCTCAAATCATCAGTAGCCTTATTTTTGTGGCTATCTCTAATTTGCTTGAAACTTTAGAAATCAAAAATTATGGATTTTTAAAATGGTTTCTGTGAAATTCTGCATTAACATACTAAGCAATTTCTTTCTCTTGCCCGCTACAGTGTGTAGGCCGTCAACCCACTTTAAATGCATTTTCTTTGCACATTGAAATTAGAGGCTATGTTTGGACGACAGTATCTCAGCAACCTTTAAAAATAAAAGCCTGAAAATGTCACAGTTATTTCTGAATATGCATTTTATTTAGAATCTGCAATATTAGGCGAATAGATCAAACAGTCTGTGATTATGGGTAAGTTGAAATTTGAAAAAGACTGAAGTTGTCATTAAAAGTCTCATCTTTAAACACAAATAAACAGTAAAACAACAAAAACATGTATTAATAAACAGTGACCAAATCAAGACATTTTCTGAACCACATGTGGTTACATGTCACAACAATATAGAAGATTATTTTCAGTATGAAATACTTGCTGAAGTTTCATAGCCGGTTCTGAATCAACAGCATCGTGGCAAAAAACAATGGAAAGTTCTGTTTTTTATTAATATTTCCTGAGATATTGTTGCGTTAACTTTGCCTCAAATTTCCATGTGTGAAAAAAATCTACTGAAAGTGGGTCGATGGACAGCTTAAAAAAAAACTTACCTCGGAAAATATTTGATATATTATGCTAAAATTTTACAAATTACTATGTAAATATCCATATTTTACACAGTAACATTTTTTTGCAAGTCAGTGTCTTCTGATTTGAGATGGAATGACCTATGAGGTAAACTGATAGTGGAGACATGTTATTCAGAGTTTTACAAACAGATTATTGTGTATAAAGTCTTTTCAGATGTAAAAATACAGCGCAGCCATATTCTCTCACATTGGATTTTACAGCTCTTTTACTGCAACTTTATTTTTCATCACAGTGATTTCAAGTATTCTTATAAGTGCATCAAGTCACTTGGTTTTCCTTTCTAACTACCAATTTTATAGTGTAGCAGTCATTAAAGATTCCTTTTTTTCTTGTTTGCCTGTGAAGTGTCTGAGAATGTTAGCAGGCGTGGTTGGGCAAAACGATAAGAGGTTTAACATGAGGCTGAACAAGATCACACTTGTGACACGTTGCCCAATAAAACCTCATCAGAGCCTTTGAAGGTGCGCAACTCTGTGGAATTCATTAATTTCACTGCTTAATTCGGTGACGTAGAAACAAAGAAAGGCTGCCTTGTGAAGATTAAGGCTCCACACTTTAACGTGATTAACAGTGTCGGGCAAATATGAAAAAAGCATACATACTTGCACAGAAACAATTTACACTCACTCATTTGTTGACTTTTCATGTAAGACCTGGGATTTTCAGAAGCTTGTTCTAATTTGGGTCGATCTGTTTTTTTAAAATCTAAATCTGACTCCCACGTGTTTGTGAACTGTAAATGATATGCACATCTTTAAGAACCTTATCAGATGAAGATGTTTATCAAACGTTTGAAAACTCGAAGCCCTTGAAACTGCACCAGATACCATCATCGAGTGCAATCTCATGGAAAGCATGCAAACATGCAAAGGTTTTTGTGAGTGTGTTTGATTTCATTTCAATATAAGTTTTTCATACACCACACACTTCTTCCAAACAGCTTTCAAGAGTTTCCTTGAGTCACTGAATAAGTGCTGACCACATGTAGAGAAAACTCCAATGTTAAACTCTGCACATGAGTTAATATGATTATATTGATCACTTATCTGGCAGAATGTACTTGCAGGATGTTGACATATCTTTACTTATGTTGATACTTGTCTAAAAATCCGCCTTCTTTTACATGTTTAAAAGTCCCCAAATGATGAAAAACATTTTTATTGTTTTGTTGTAGTTATTAACTTGAAGTCATAAAGTAAAAGCTGTTAAGATATGAAAACATTTACTTCTGCCATGTCTCAAATCCCCATACAACTACATGGCCTCCTATTAGCTCTTATTGTAGGCCCACAGGTCAGAACTCTGGAATTTATAAAGCTGAGGAACACGGAAGGTTTCTGTATTTTCTTGTTGCTTGTTGTGCTTCAGTGCAACCGAAACCCAGCTGCTGTTTGGTTCCCTATTTGCCCTCCGTGCTCATATAAACTGCATTTTAATATGGACGAATTCCGAATCACGCTCTTCTCATGCTTTTCTTTTTCTGTTGTCAGACAGCAGAATGAATTTAAATTACTGACCGAAACGCACCCCATTAACACTACATGTTTCGACAGCAATCACTTCAGAGCCCTCTACTGCACCACTAAAATATGGATTTTAGCGGATCATTATTCTAGTACGGATTCATATACCAGTTAAAAGGAATGGCTGTGCTGTAAATTTTGGCGATATTTTGGAGTGAAGCGATAGAAAGTCCCATCTCCTGGCGTCAGCAGCCATGTGATCAACTGTTTTACAGCAAGTTTTCTTCCTGAAGGGGGTGTAAACAGTAGCAGCTCTTAAACAAGTTGTACAGTCATGGTGAAGTAAACATTTTTTTAAGTATTTTGAGCTGAGAGAAAAATGAAACACACTGTGGAGACATGTGAATCTTGCATTAATATTCAGAAAAGCGGCATAATGTGAGCTTTTAGGTCATAGGATAGACAAAAGTCAAATCCAAGTCTGGCAGTATAAGTGTCAATGCTCTATGATGGTCCATACTTGACAATAAAGTCGAGATTTTACTTAAGGATTAATTGCGGTTTAAAAAGTCACAAAGTAACCACAATCTTAGTATTCTGAGAAATTTCACTATTGATAATGCAGACAAGAGTCAGAAGCTTTATCAAGCTTGTCCTTCATCTCACTTCTATTTAAATTCAGTTAATAAGATCATTGGACATTACAGCAAGAATGTTTGCCGCATTACTACACTTCGAACATTTCCTCTACACTCTGTACATGTCACATTTCTTCGGTTGTTCTCCGAGGTTGAATTTTACATCCTACAGCCACACGCAAGTCCATCTGAAACCATGCTGGGACCAACACAGCTTGTCATGGGTTTATTCCATGTGATTTACTCAGGCTTTCACATGCATAGCAAAGGTTATATGTGCTTGTGTGCTTTTCCAAAGCCTTTCACTAAAATATGCTGCAAGGATCTCAGGATCTGAACTGCGGAAATTTTCAGTGTCTTCCCAGTGTTTGAAAGACATTTACTCTTCAGCATAGTACCGCAGCATTACAGCCATAAAGAACTTTGCTAGAATAGTTCTAAATAGCACTCCACTTCTCCAGTATGATCCCTGCAGCCATGCGGCTTACAGTTTGATTGAGCAGCGATCACAGTGCGTAGGTGAGCTAACTAGTAACTACATCGCCAGAGCTAACAGAAGTATTTCCTTCCTGTCAAACAAACTCCACTTCACAAAGCAGAGTGCAGGCAAAGACTATATAATAAGAAGCGAAGTAGCCATCAGGTCACAAAAGTAAACCCAATGCGGAAGTAACTTAATCCTGCACACTATCTTATGATCGGCAGGGGAGGAAGAAGTTGGATTGTGTAGACATCTATGAGAAAATTATCCACCTTCTTTCTTGATTTGTTATCTCAGTAAACATTTTCCTAAAGGGTGTATGGTTTCAGTTGCTACTTTCAAGTCTCCTTCAATACAATTTTGTAAATTATGGTCCAATTTAGAGTTCTCAGTCACATCCATGTCTGGTTATAAAAAACATCAAGACGGGGATGGTCAAATGCCAAACTTTAGCCTGGTTATGGTCTCTGGAACTAATTGCCACGTTCGTGACCACTCAAATGTTTAGATTCTGTAAAGGCTTAAAGTTATGCAATATTAGGGGTGTAGCTGCTTTGAGTGACAGGTGGGTGGAGTCATAAGGCCCAGAGATGTTAGCAAGGCCTGTCCACTTTAACTCCACTTCTTTGCTTATTTTTAGATTAGCTAGGAGTTAGGTTTTCATCTATTTATGCAGTCCATGGGTTAAATACAGACGATAAGATGTGCATGTGGAGTTTTGCCCAGGGTGGTAAGGGTAGATTTATGCAATACACAATCTAACTAGCTACTTGTACAGATGTATAATTTGTGAAATAATGTAAATACTTTTAAAAAACAAGTAATTGTAGTTGAGCAAAATTTCAGATCCAACTTAAAAATTGTCAAAAGATCTGTGATTATCATTATTATTATTATTGATTTGCGAACTTCAGTGCTTCATAATTCTCCTCATTCTGGATCCATGACTGAAAGTCTTGTTTTTGCCCAACACAGCGAGGCTTGATATCTTATTTTAAATCTTGAGCCAAAATTAATCAGGGAGATAATGATTAACAAGTGAGAGACTGATTACATTCCTGCCTAGTCATAACCCTGCATTAATCATGGTAATTTCCCTCACCCCGACACCTCAAGTGAGCATATCCTATTTTCTTTGATGCCATCAGGTTGTCATCAAAATTGTATTAACTGGACCCCGGCTTCTGTCTAATATCAAAATGTAGGCACTTTGTTTTGTATCTCGGCCTTCTAATATCCTTCTAAACCTACAGCAAGCTGGTTTTGTCATTTTCTGGAATGTCAATAAATGCGCACAGGACATCTATCAATAGAAACATCTGTCGAACGAACAATAAAAGAAGCCGTGTTGCAGTTTACAGTTACAGACAGGTGCTCAAGCATACATAATCAATGACAGAAAAGATTCATGCCTTAATTATACCAATTAAAGGTTGACAAGTGGAACATGGAACTAAAAATATTTCTACAATGATGCAGGAAATGTATATGATCCGTAATTATATGATTGAAACTACAGATCTTCCTATAGCTTTCTATCTATTAACCTCCAGCGCCAGCTTGCTGGTTTATTACAGACACACACACACACACACACACACACACACACACACACACACACAGTTATGCTACCCTATTCTTCCTTTGGCGGATCAGAGGTTTTGTCGCTGTAGGTGTCAGCGATGAGTCACACTGGCAAATTACTGCATTTCAAACGGCTTTCAAATTACTTCCTTTCCAGTCGGGTGGTACGCTGATAACCGATAACAGTTTTCACTTCAACAAGGAGTTTTGGAGGACTCATCTTTCTTACTGTTTGTTTGCCTCAAGGTATAGCTGTGGTGCAGCCTGCGCCTGTTTGCATTACGCCTACGGTGCAGTGTGTGCAGCGAGGAGGCCAGCGTCACATGTAGGGAAGCAAAGAACTGATATAAAATGACCATGTTTCTGCCATCCAGTTAGAGACTCACAGAATGGTTTTTTTTTTGTATTAGAGTCTCAAATTTGTTGACCCTGCGGCTGACGAAACAAATACTATCTATGTACCTTGGAAATAGGAAAACACATTAGCAAAAGCCTATTAAGTCTTTGCTCCAAAAAAAGGCTCATTTAAGGTGGGAAATGATTAGTGAAGATATTCAACCCAGTCACCTTATTAAAAAGGCACTTTATAGCAGAATGCACAAAAGAGTTTGCACGCAAGTCTTCCAATGATGTTTTTATTAACATTACAGTGTAGAGTTGCAGTGGTAGTGAGAGCTGCAACAGATAAAGACAGCATCTTCAGCTCTTTAGCCAGATTTTAAATCACTTACAAGTTAAAAGCAAGCCAATTAAGAAACGCAAGCACCAATATGACAGCTAGCATACTGCATGTATGTGCTGCATGTACTGTTTATAACCTGACACATTAGATGATTTGTTACACACAACTACCTGCAAAGTCTTTAAAAACATACTTGGTAGTTGATTAAATGAGCCTGACGTCCATCTAAAACACATATGTAGTCCTCAGAGGGTGCTCAGTTGGTCCACCAACTGTGGATTGGCCACAAGCTTGAAGCAAATGGAAAAATGGAATTTCATGATGATACTTATCTCATGAGTCTCACGAGAATTCATTTGTGGAAAATAGCTAAGACAACCATCACGTATTTGAAATTTTCTATATTATAGTGAAGACTTGAAAAGATTTTTTAATAATGGATACCTTGCCATTACAACTGCAGTTCTTGTCTTTGTCATCTGTGCTTTCTGGGGCAGTGATTACAAATGATGTGGATGCAACGCTATTATTCCAATAAAGTCTCATGCTAAGGTTCTACTGTATTACATTAGGCAGCAGGCCGAGTGTCTTGTCACGAGGCCTTGCATTACCTTGTGTATGCGTGTGTTTGTGTCAGGGTTGGGTTCAATTCACTTTCAGTAGTGCGTTTGCTGATGCATGTGCCAGATGTCTGCAGGGGAGAGGGGAAGAGATTGATGGTGAGCGCTGATGTCGCACGCTCTGATATGAGTCGCCTCATCAACCTCAAATTCATTGCCTGCTTCTGGCCTCCAACACCATCCGTCACTGACGCCACCAGTTTCTCAAAGGTTGCAATGCACATTTTACAGGAGGGGAGGGGTAAATAATTTCTGAGTAGCTGGCAATGAGAGAGTAGGACAACAATCACCGCGATGCGCACACATTATTCACAGGGGATCCACTTCCCGAGTTGTCCATGGACTTCCACTATAACTCTTCTCACAGTCCTAATAGGTGTTTGGCACCAAGTAGCTGCTCGGAGCATCATTTATATTGGTGTATAGATTCAAATATTCATCAAAGTGGATATAGTAACCCGTCACTGATTACTTATGAAGGGATGGTGTTCATTCACAGGGCTGTACAGTGTGAATGGAGGGATTCATTTTTTTGTAGCGCTGGTAAAAGATCTAAGGAAGCTGGGACGATGGAAGCAACACAAAAGAACTGGGAATATTTGAATTCGTATAACAATTTTTTTTCTTTGTGGTAACCATTTAATCAGTTTTCTGTTCTGTTTCTGTTTTATGTGCAATTCTCTAAGATATTCTGCATTATTTTTCTATTTGGTCCAGTTATAACTATCTTTTCAGCCAAGCACTGATGCATCGCACGCAGCACTCTACAAACCAACCAAATATGATTAATATTGACTGCTGTGTCCTCTTTGTCAATGTAAAGCCAGTAACTCATTGCCAGTGTGAAAACTACACATACTACTTTTTGTTGTCCTACTTTAATATTCTAATATGTTAATTACTATATTAAATGCAAACATTTAAATATTCATGCTATCGACAATTTCCACACAATTTGTGCACATTTCATCTGCGATTTGTAAATGGACACATCATGATTTACGCTTACTGAAGTCAACTTAGGTTGCAATATTACTATACATGTCTGAGAAAGAAATTTGTAAACTTCTGAGGGCAACTAACACCTCCAGGTTTTAACAATTCTCGCTGCTGTCAGCCTGTTCCGTCACATTACTTTCCACCTGTAAACAAGCCGTTTAACCATAAAACCCAACAATAACAACGCAACATAGATGCAATAAACAAGCAGCTCCCAGTAGAGCAGATGTTGTCGTGTGATGCTGTGTTGGGCCTTCTGACGTGAATAAATATTTGACTCACAAATAGCAACATGAGAATGATGGGGAGTGATTCAGCTGTGGTGTTAAAAATGGCTTTTACCACAAAACCAGGCCAACAAATGACAACATATACTTATGTATATCCTGACACACAAGATAATCCTAATAATCAGTGTAATTGTGAAAATATTCAAAATGATTTTTCACCCTATAGATGAAATTTTCTTGTCACCTGTGACAAAAACACACATCAGAAAAGTGTGTCTGTGAACAGAGCTGGCAGCAAATTCTAACTTTTAAAAACCATGTATGAGAAAAGAAAAAAAAATATACCTAGATGAAACTCTAGATTATAGTGTGGGCGCCAGGGTCCTGCACACATCATCAAGTCCCGGCAATGCATTGTGTTGTAGGAACCTTATGGTGCAATTACTTGTCCTTCCCTCCCCTGACAAAGTGGCGTGGGCGGAAAAGCTTCTGTTAATCATGAGCTCTATTTTATCACTTCCAGGTAGAGTCCCTTTGCTGTTGCGAAGGAGCTGCATTAGCCCGCGCTTGCCGAAAGATCCCCAGCCTGCATTACCATAATTGTGGCCAAAATGTCAGCAAAAACCAGGGAATTCATCAGTCCCTATCTTCCCTTGTTTCAAGCGTGTCGATTTTTCAGCTCTGCTTCCCGACCCTGCAGCCCTCCTCAGTCCAATACCAACAGTGAAAAAGAGAAAGTTAATTAAATGGAACAAAAGGCCATCCACATATAGTCATCGCCTCTTGTCTTAGCAGTTTGTACGGGGAACCATCAGTGACAGCATGCCCCAACCCCCTCCAAAGGTTCATTTGTCTGTAATGTACATTACAGTAAGAGAGGGGAAGTGCGTTTGTCTCCGAGCATATGTGTGTGCGAGCGAGAAAAAGAGAGAGCACATAACGGTGGGAGAAATGGAACTATTACAGTGAGGTGTGTGTGTATTCCATTAAATGCAAGCACGGTGTACCAGTGTTAAATTATGTGAGTGGCCAAGCAGGCGGTAGAGTGTGAGTCAGTGCGGGGGTGCGGACATGGAGTGAGGGTAAGGGGCCAACTAATGCTGAGTGGCAGTTGATAATGCCAGACCGTTATATCAGCATCTGCCCTCCGGCTCCATGCTTACCTCTCCGAGCCTGCTGCTGCCATCAAGCATTTCAACAAAGACGCACACACAATAACATGACTGCCTTGCAAACACTCTGCATTCTGCAGCAAACAGTCCCTTACGCAAAATCTAATCAAACAGAGGTTGTGTGGTGCCTCGAGCCATCGTAACAAATTACATCTTCATTTGATGCGTGCATATCTCATCTGCTAGCACAAAACACGTTTACGCAATCTTACCTCAGAAAAGAAACAAAGCACCATTTTAGTCTCCAGGTAGAGAATGAGCCTTTTGCCAGACTGCATTGTTGCTAGGTGTCACTATGAGTTTATTACAAGACTAAGTTGAACTGTTCATTAGATTTTTTTGGAATCACACAATAATTGCTCAATGAAGCAATCCTCATGTGACTCTGATATCTGCAGCTAATATCCAGTTAACCCTAGAACATCGCTGATAACACAGAATCCCTGTCTGTGACAAACTGAACATACAGGTGCTGTAATTAACACACGTGACAATGCACACATGGAAAAAAATAAAGACATCCATAAACCTGGAAGTACAAGCCCAGACGCAGTGAGAAACTAACCCATACGAGGACTGACAGCTAAATGTAGTGGTGCACAAGGCTAGAGCCGGGCTTGGCAATGACAAATGAAGTGTATGGAAATGAGCTTGGCTTTAACATTGCGAATCAACTTGTTTCTACATTACACAGCACACGAAGGCCAGTAATGACAGTGCAGTGTCTTCCTTTAACTTCACCACAACAGGAGAGCTAAACGTAAGAAAACAACTGTATATTTATTTGCCCTTGAGCCATAATGTATGAAAATGCCCCATTACGGCAGACCTTGGGAATGACTGGTTGACAGTGGAAGTGGAAGTTGTTTTGATTTTATAATAAACAGAGCAGACAGGAAGATGGACTAAACGACAGAGGTGAATTCGCATGAGTGAGTAATCAAAGCATCTCTCCACATCACAGACTTGTTTACTTCGGCAGACCTTTGATTCTTATCCTCATGTTTCAGGCAGAACTAGTCAGGTTTAAAACCTTCAGGCAGACTTTTGTGCATTCTGCTACGCTTCAGCAAATCTGCTTCTTGCCCTGGTTTGATAACAATCTGAATTAGAGCCAGTGAGCATAAAACCAGCCATTAAAACAAGCTTTTTGCCAGCAATAAATCATAAATGAATGCAGGACATATCATATATTGTTGTTAGTCACATATAAATTTGAATTTACATAAGTAATTAACCTTTAATTAAACATCAATTATGAAATATTAATTCTCAGTTACTTCATACATGTGCCACTGAATTAGTTTGAATCCACTTGCATATAAAAGGTCATTTCAGACCCATGTATCTGACCCAAGTCCCCAGCAGCAGTTCTGGGCTGTGCGGCAGCTTTAGCATTGTAGTCAGACTACATTATTACAACATCTGCAGACGTATTTTCAGCACACAATCCCTACAAAACGACTCCCTTTATTATAAGAATGTGATCCATTGGGTGATATTTGGAAAGTCTAGAAGAGCACATGCTCCCTGCAATCTCAATCTCCACATTTACAGGCTGCTTTTTATTATGCTAATGTGTCTCCTTGTATCTTAGCACATGCAGGTGATAATCGGACATGAGAGATGCAAGGAAGAGATAACAAATACTGTCAGTCCTAAGTGACACCAGTTAGTATGACATGCTGCATGGCTGTATCCCCTGTCAAATAAAACTGATGCACAAAAAGAAGAGGGATTTTTAAGCAACACCACTTGATAAAAGAGGAGGATATACCTGTGTTCAGTCAATGTAAACTCCTCCCGAAACCTCCTCTTTCTTTGTCGCTTCGAGGTCCACTGAAGAAACTGGAAGACCCTCCATAAAGACGGATGAGGGAATAGTCTCTGGAAGGAGAGAGGATGCATGGAATACGTTAGCATAATGAAAAACATCCACAGACTGACGGACTTTGAGGTGTGCTGGCACTAAGTGCATGAGCGCTCATGGCTGTCCTACTGGCAAATCCTCAAGTGCATAAATGCTCTGATGTGAACTTTCTGTAAGTTTGCATGTCTGCAGACTTTCCTGAGGGACTTGTTCATAGTGAAACTGGCGACTTACTGTATGAATGTAGTTGTCCAGCCCCCAACAAAATGGAAAGTTAAGCGTAGATGGTGTAGGGAGGAAATATTGGTGGAAGTTTTACGAAGTGGCTGCATCTGACAGCTGACTGTTATGATTATTGCACATATGTAGATTTTTTTGTATATTCAATCAAATATTCGTATATGATTTCTGGTTCTTTGTGGCATTCCTGAGTTCTAGAGGTTTGCTAAAATGCATGCATGTATTACAGAAGTGTGCACACATGCGGGTACCTAATGCAGGAAGCTTAAGAACTTTTTCGCTTGTTCACACCACTAAGCAACTTTCATTCAAATATCTCCACCTTTGAATCTAGTATCCAGTTCAAATTCATGCAACGGTGCTAGTTCTCATAGAAATGTAAAGCCAACTGGTAATCAAATTGAAAAGGAAGAGAAGAAATCGTCTTTACAATGCATGTTGTAAAATTTTCCACCGTCAGATTACCTAAATATAACACTGCACATTGTGGGTAAGTTACTCTGCCCATACATCATCCCAGCATGTTCTCCTTTTAAGACATTCTTCTCACCACCATCTTGACTAGAGCTCACCAGAAACCATGTTCTGGTGACTGAAGTCAACTGGAAGAAAGTTCTTTGGTCTGATGAGACCAAAACTCAACTTTCTGGCCATGAGATTAGACACTATGTTTGGCAGACACCAAGCACTGCCCATACTCACAAACACACCATCCCCACTGTAAAGCATGGTGGTGGTAGCATCATGTTGTGGGATACTTCTCAGCAGCAGGCCCTGGAAGGCTTGTAAAGGTATGAGGTAAAATGAATGTAGCCAAGAACAGGGAAAACTTGGTAAGAAAAACTTGATACAATCTGCAAGAGAACTGCAACCTGGTAGAAGACTTTGTTTTCCTTCAAGACTAAACCTACATTGTACAGCCAAAGGTAAACAGAAATGGTTTAAAGACAATAAGATGAATGCTCTGGAGGGAGAGCCCAGACTTCAATGCTGAGAACTTGTGGCTGGACCTGACAGAGCTTGAGCAGTTGTGCAAAGAAGATTCCGGTAAAATTGCAATGTCCAGACGTGCAAGACTGACTGAGGTCCATCCACACAGGCTGTATGCTGTAATTGTGGTCAAAGTACTGAAATATTGACTTGAAAGAGATGAATAATTACACAATCATTTAATTTACATTTTAAAATTTCAATATTTGACACAACTTTGTAGAAATCTGTTTTCACTTTGACGTGAAAGAATCTTTTTTATGTAAATTTATGTCAGAAAACCAAGTTATGAGGACTGTGATTCACTGTTGAAAAGCAATAAAATGTGTCCATTCTGCCCCGATTTGTCAGCTGGCATCTGCTTCATGCTTTTGGTCTCAGCACACTCCCTCGGCTCTGCTCCACTTTAACAACAGAAATATATCATTTCTGAAAAAAACTGGACCCATAGTTTATCTCTCAAACATAAACATATGGCATAAACAAAGGCTGTTGGATCACACAGCAACACGCAGATGTCTTCGCGTCTCACTAAAATAAATTAGTCATATCTTTATTAAAATGTGTTCTACTTTAAGAGAGGTTCATCAAATGCATGAGTTTAAAATGCACTCTCTTATCTACGCAACTGTGTTCCAGCTAATTTGAAGGTTTGTAAATTAAAGTAGGAAGGAACGGAGGTAATTAAGTGATCATATAAACTCACTGTCACCTAATCATCATTGCTAAATGGTGAGGAATTCATGAGACGACCTGCATTCATTCATGCGTTTAATTGTCTCTGGTATTTGCTCTTATTACAAAGAGTTACTGATTTAAGTCCAAATGGTCATTGACTTGTGTCTCTGCGATGTGAAAGAGAATGCTGATGAGAGGCCACATTAAGAGCACAATGTGCCGCTGACAGATGGAGAGCAGTCAGAAATGATGAGACAGTGGGTGGAAAACTGTGCAATCCCTGGAAAGTGAGCAGCAAAGCATGGCTGCTCCCGTGGCCCGTCAGCCAACCAGCCACAGAGGATCGGGGCCACCTCAGACAAAAAAAGAAAAAAAAAAAAAAGCCCAACACTCAGGTTGCAGGAGAAAAATCGGCCTCTGGAGTGCATGCCACTCTTCTGCCTGAAGCTGCAGATGCAAGTCATTGATTCTTTGGAGCACGTCACCAAATGACCCTAATTGATAGGCTGTGAACGAGGTCACTCTATATTTTTCCCCCCTCTCTCCTGAATCCGAGACAAGCTTGGAAAGCAGAGGAAGGAAGGAAACAAGGGGGGAAGATGCAACACACTAACCTTTAATATGTGAGAAGGAAAATGGCTGCGTACCAGCTCTATCTCTACAATTTTCTCTTTTCATTGAGGAAAGTACTATTTCATTCATGCCATTTCCGTTCATTCATCAGCTGGGGCCAGCCTAGACTCACAGTGCCATCTCCACACCAACATTCTTATCAATGGGAGTGACGTCAGCAGTGCCTGCAGCTGGGGGGTGGCGGTGGTGAAGGAGGGGGGGAGTCACGTGGTCCAATGAGGGTATATACAATAAAGTTGCGCTGACCGTGGTGCTGAAAACATTCACTCAATTGTACATTAGCACCAGTGCTGCCGCCATACAACCACAGCTTAACAACTAAAAGAAGCGCCAGTTTGATGTATATTTCTTTTTCCTTGATGTTGGTCACAAGCTGAAGAGAGAGGGGGGACAGCAGAAATTCTCTCAGGTGATCCACTATTCATGAAATAATCTTGGCTTTACCCGTGCGCTGTGAGTTTCACCATTTCCCCACCCCCCAGTGGGACTCCAGGTAAGTGGAACGGAATCTCATTCTGTATCATTCATAAGTCATTCTAACCAGAACATTTTCTTAATGTTACTTATTCAATTATTATTACTTTAAGTGTGTTTTCTGTTGGTTCCTTTTTTTTTTAAAGGATAAGTGATTAGTGTTTCATGGTTGTGAGGTGTGTCAGAATTTCTTTTAAAAAATCGCAGCTTTATCAGTAGAATTCGTCAATTTGCTGCAACTGGACGACTCTTAGTTGTCTAATTGTGAAGTAGACACAAAATGTGACTATTTTATGTAGCTTTTTTTATTATTAAGCAGTATATTTTGTAACTTTAGCTTAACAAGTTCTATTTTGTAAACTATTTTTCATTTTTTTGACTGAAACTTTTTTCTAAATTGATAAATGAACACATTTATGGACAAAACAAGCCTTTATGAATATATTAATCTACATAATAATGATAAGTGCAATCGCAAAAAAACAAAGAAATCTGTTATTTTGTATTTGTATTGAGGGGATAAATGAGAAATTAAGGCAGAGAATTATGTTTAATAAATATTTCTGTGCGCCTTCCTCTCAAAATCCTCAGCAAAATTTCGCCTGAGATTTTTTTTTTTTTTTTAAACGGGAACACTACAGAAATCGTGACGAATTTTAGGATTCGAAATCCAGGTTTTAAAAAACGCGATTTAAACAGACAGATTTTAGCTATTCAATTTTAAATAAATCACAATCCTAAACATTTATGGTAGGCCACTTGCCTTAGTAAGCGTGTTTGTTTCGTTTCCCACTTTGCAGAATCAGTTTATAAAAATGGAAATAATTAAAATTTGGGCAGTAATGCCAAAATTTGCGTCTGCATTCCACCACTGCCTCTGAGGAGAAACACGCTCACACCACACAAGGACAAAGACGCGCATTGCCTCTGACTGGTCCCTCTTTCATTCCCTGGTGCAAAAGGGGTTTTGTAGTCTAAAATTTAATATCCAGTTCATTTACAATTTGGATGGACCACTCAGGGACCGGAGGGTTAAATAACTCGACCGTAGCCACCAGCTTTACGCATCACTTCGCCGTGCGTTCCGTCTTCCCAGCAGTGTTCTGGTCACATCGCTTTGACGCATGGAATACCAAAATCACTGCTAATACAGAGACATAGCTGGGATCAGTTTGTATTTTCTGCATTTTTTTTTTTTTTTTGGTAACAAAAAGGGGCTTAAAATGGGAGGTGCGCGCAGTCTGGTTGTGTTGGCTTGGAGAAGGAGGTGAGACATTTTCCATACACTAGAAGCTGAGACAATTCAATTCCTTGACGTGCATTTCTGTACTCTATTGTAACTATTTGCTCGGTTAAATCTCACGAGCATGACAAAATATGCCCGATCATGTTTTAATGTCAATCAGTAGATCTGCGTTGTGCAAAGATAATGGCTGGGGAAATGCGCTCCTGGAAGCAAAAAATACCCAATGTTTGGCTTCGACGCGCAATTTCTCCATGCAGATTAAAAGACATGAGCAGTTTCCGCGGTAAATGAACGAATCACGACTGGTTTATACGGTCAGATCAGAGATTCAGCTTTGTGTATCCAGCTGCGCTGACAAAAAAAAATGGAGCCAATTCGAAATATTAGAAGCCATGATTGATTTTCCTTCGACAACATTCAGGAAAAAAGGCCAGAAGAGAAAGAATAGTGCACAACTTTATTTGTTCCATTTGGCACGTCTTATTAGACTGCTTTGTCTGCCTGCTTTGCTCTCAAATTTTTGCACAATTGAACAAAAACTGCTCACAGTCTTGTCTGCTTTTGTATGGTGGTTTCATAGTGAAAACGCATATTGTTTGGAAATCATAAGCTGGTGATCTAAATTATATTTTAAATATGTGACAGGCTCTGCTTATCAGTGAAATATTCTTACCAGAAATCCTCTCTGCATTTTAGACTGGCCTTTCCTCAGAACATCTATTTAGTTTTTGAATGATCCTGATATTCTCGTTCAAAGTCCACATGATCGTGACTCCAGAGCAAAGGCTCTACCAAATGAAATGTGAATCGTTTTTCACGTGTCTCCTGCCTTTCTCCCCCTTCCCTGTATTTCTTCTTCTTCAGGTGCTTAACCTCCCTCCTGCCAGTTCTGCATGGTCATGACCTGTCATCACGCCCCTTCCACAGCCCACCTCATCCTATTGGTCCTGTTCATTGTCACTCCGCAGCTAGCTGGCACCGCCCCTGTGTGGGGTGAGGGAGGGGAGGGAGGGGTGGAGGGGCGCACCCGGACAGACCACAAAGAGGAGGACAGCCTTGCCGCCTTTCTCTCGCCCCCACTCCAGAGTCTCTCCAGCCCTGACAACGCCTCGCTAGACCGGGGTCGGGGCCCGGGTCAAGATAACCAATTAGATAAAGTGAGAGACCCGGCGCAGGTGCTCGCCGTCCTCCTGGAGGCCCTGGACCACCCGGGGGACAGTGAGATCCAGGCGAGCAGAAACAGAGACTGGGAAGAGGATCAGAGCCAGGAGCTGCCCTCCACGGAAGGCTTGGAGGGTGGCGAGATAAGGAGAACAGAGCAGACGGAGGGGGAGGAGGGGAAGGAGGGGCGGGGGGCCGATAAGGCTATTGAACAGCTAATTGTAGGCCATTTGACAGCTGCTCAGGGGTATGACTTGAAGGAAAGGGAGGAGCAGGATAAAAACACAAGGTCGGAGGATGAACAAGGGTGGCCTGCAAAGAATGTGGAGCCTGATAGTGTAAGTGAGGAGGGAGGGAAGGGAGAGGAAGAGGAAGAAGAGGGGCAGGAGGAGGGAAACGATTTAGAAAGTTTCTTAGACAAGGCCACCTCACAGGGAGACAATAACTCTCTGCAGCGCAAAATAAGAGGCTACTTCCAAAACATTGACTTGGGTCTCCAAGATAATGAAATCCTGCCTCCTCTGAAGGGCTACAAGGCATATAACACTCAGCTGGCACGAGCTGGAAAGAAGCAGCACTGGCAGGAGAACCAGTCCCGCAACAGACCCGTCAAGGGGGGCAACTTCATGGATGACTTTGAGGATGATGGAGAGGAGCTGGAGGAGGAGGTGGAGGAAGAAGAGGAGGCCCTCTCCCACATGGAGGAGGAGGCGAGGGCACGTGCAGAGAAGCAGGAGGTGCTCCGGCAGCAGGAGGAGGCGGAGCGAGCCAGAGAGGAAGAGCAGAGGTTGGCAGACATTGCCTCTGACATGCTGCTGCAGTACATGGGGAGGAAACAGCAGGCCTACATGAAGCCCCGGCAGAAAAGCAGCATGGGTGCCGCCGGCAACACGGCCGAGGACAAGCGCTCAGAGGAGGTCCTCCCCGATGAAGACGACCTGGACCAGCAAATGATCGACAGGCTGATTGAGATCAGCAGCAAGCTGCACCTGCCTGCTGATGATGTGATTGAGATTATTAGTGATGTAGAGGAGAAGAAGAAGAAAAGGAAAGAGTTGCAGCAGCAGCCGACCAACAGCAATCCTGTTGTCCCGCGCTTCAGGCCTCTGGTACCTCCTCCTCTGGCGGCCCCGCCTCTTTACCACTACACAGCCTCAAAAAACCCCAAGAAAGCCCCTTATAAGTACAACAAGTCCAACAAGAAATGGCACAAGGACAAAGTCAAGTCATACAAGCAGGACTATTGGTATAAGCCTCAGAAGCAGCTTGACTACTGGTATAAGCCCCAGAAACAGTTTTTAGCCTTCCCCTCCTATCCATACTACCAAAAGCCATATCGAGCCTACTACCCTGTTTATTTCCCATATCCTAAAGCACAGTATTATGGCAAGCCCTCCCCCTCCAGAGACCAGCCCTTCGGCCCCCAGGAACTTGACCTCCAGGCCCCAAGGCGCAGGCACAGGGCCGGGGGTAAGAACCGTGGACAGGGCTGGAGGCAGCAGCCACCACCTCGCCTGCCTCTCACCCCTTATATCTCTAACTATATCCTTCCTCACCCACGGACCTACCAACCCCTGCCCCCTCCCAAACCAATAACCACCCCCAGGAGAGGCAGGCGACCACCGTACTACTATCCACAAGTCACACCAGGAGATGACTATGAGGAAGACGGGCTGGTGCCTCAGCTGGACAGTGAGGAGGAACTGGAAAACTTTATTGAGAGGATCTACATGAAGCGCAGAATGTATTGAGAGACTTTTTTGGACATTTGTCAGATCCGAGAGACTGACGAGGTGGAATAGATATACAGTAGCTGGGGGAAAAGCTAAAACAGAGGTGAAAAAAAAGACTCAGATGAGTTGATGAGTTTGGAGCCTGATGGAAATTTAAGGTCCGAGAAGTAAAAAGTTAGATTTTATGTTGTTTTAATTAATCACTGTAGTTCTGTTGATTTTCTCAGTCAGGGAGAGGATGAAGGAGTCCCAGTTTAAGCTCCCTGTAACCATGTTCAGCCTCTTGCTCAGTTTACATTTTGAAACAGAACATACCATGGTGTATGTCTGCCTCCATTCAGGTCAATCTCTGAAGCTCTTGCATATTTTAGAGATTTCAGAGGACACTCACACACACACACACACACACACACACACACACACACACACAAACACACACACACACACACGCACATACACAGATAAACACACACAGGCACACCTATACATCAACATACATACATAAAATCACATTTTTGACACATTCACAAGCAGATGTGCCCATTGTAAGAGAATCATGTTTACAACATCACTTTTTAACTTTTGTTTTATATTCTGTATGTCATATTACAAAACTAAAGTAGTTCAATGACTTCTTAGCTATACAAGTTAAAAAAAAAAAGAACTGAACACTGCTATTGTCAGATGTTGACAGTATATTTTTGTTGTATTTGATGTGTGTAGTTGCCTTTCTTATTCCCGATTGGATCAACTTTAAACAGCTGCAATTTGCAAAAGGTGCCAAATACACACATTTCAGTTTTTGAAACACAAGGTTCAGATTTTTGCCTTACAAGCGCCATGGTTCTATAAGGGAAATATCATATTGCATAATTATATCATCACAGCCGGTCCCATTGTAGAAACCCTGTGGACTCCAAAAGCACAAACTTAAAAACTAAACACTTCCAACCTGGTGGACTAAGGGTTTTCAATCATTTTGGGATCCAGAAGTTATTATGTCAACATATTTATGGCAGATCCACCATAATACGTATGACCACAACCATGCACTGCTCCTTGACTTTGCAGCAGTATTTCATGTCTCATTTTTTCCATTGCTCATCTCTAATTCACATTTACTTTGTGTTTTTTCACACACACGTTGTTTCTTGCATCATGTCCACAATATCCAGTTTTCCTTTTTTTCCAAGTGAAAAAAAAAATACTTGAAATCAGTCTATCTGTTTGTTCTACAGCCTTTTTAAACAGTTTCCACCAAGAGGCTACAAACATTTCTGTTCATTTTCAGAAGAAATTCATTGAAAAGTTTCAGGCCGGGGAGTCAGGGATTGTGCTTAAACCGTTAAATGCACGTCTTTCTACTTGCATCTTAAAAAATGAAAAAAAAAAGAACAAAAAAAAGAGAAAAAATAAAACAGTATGGAGAATTCAAAGTGGTTGTTTTCTCTGAATAAACTGTGAACATAAAAAAATAAAAAGAATTTTCAAAGGAAGAGGGCCACTGTGTTCACAGTGAAGCCATCTGTCTTGTAAAAGGAGAGTGTTGTTGTTGATGTCACCTTTAGCATTGTAAGATGTACAGTGTGAAATAAATATGCCCGTGCAATGTGTAAATAACAGCATGATGATTACTAGTTTTGCTATATGATAAAAAATAAAAGCAATTATTTTATTAAAGTTCAGTTTTTTAATGGCTTTTTGGCGAGTGCTATGTTGTATTTGTATAGCGGCAAATATAGCAGGAACACATAGTTCTTAAGTAGCAAAACAAGCTCAAATGCACAAAAGAGGAAGACAATTGGCTGAAGATTAGCGAGTGCACGACTCCTATATGTCACAATCCCATCATTATGGAGACAAGTAAAGAAAAAAAATCAATAGAGGAGGGTTATTATATTCCCAAACAATCAAAATCAACACCGAAGCATCAAGAATGGGAATGAAAAGGGGAGGAATAGTGAAGAATGGAAAAATTCAGAAGTAGGGAGGGAAATGGTAACTGCAGTGATTGATGAGTCACATGACTGCTGGATGAGTCATCCATCTGTACACTTTACTGCGCAGGACCACACACTCACACACATATACACACACGCACACACACACACACGCACATTCTCTTTGAGCTGTATAGTAATTTAGCTGCTGGCATTCAAGATAAAGATTGAGTCATGTTCGCTCCTGCCTCGAGCCTGCCAATCGGCCGGTGGAAAGGTGTTGGGTAGATAGGTTTTTGCCATATCTTGTTTCCACACCTCCCCTTCACTTTCACATCACACAGGCAATATGCCCTTCTGCTAGAATTCCTTGAAGTGATTCTGGTTGCCACTTGTTTGGCATCAGAACAAACTTTATGCATGCTGTCTGTAGTACTAACGCCGACAGCGACAAGCAGCCTGTGAATATGGTCTAATCACATGTTATCTTGCCAGCAGCTGATTGGAATGGCACCTTTCATGGCTTCATCTTGGCTTGCTGAGTGATTATCGGGCACCGCGTTATGAATTCAGTTATTCATTTATAGCTTCTGTGGATAGTCATTGACTGACTTTAGAATGAATACATCTATTTGTTGTAGGTTTCATTATTGAGGGTGTTTGAGCTCTAAAAACAACACGGCTGGTCACTGGCCTTCAGCCAGCTGTGCTCCAGGGACAAAGAAAAAGATGCAATGACCAGTGTCGACAGGACTACAAGAGCAGCTGGCATCTGAGTAAGAGACTGTTTCTGAAGCATTCATATATACCCAACAATGCAGTGCTTTTATTCAAGCTGTGGTTGTATTTTTGGTAGGAAAACGCAAAAGAATAGTTTGACAATTTTTGATATTCGTCAGTAGGTGAGAAGGTCAGCATCTTAGCTACCGACATAATAATGGAGTAAAAGCACTCTAGCAGCTGGTTCCCCCCTTTCCCCCCACTAATTTTACACATTGCACATTTCAGTCTGTTTACTGATGTTGGGGAGTACAAATGCCTTCATGAACAAAGTATAAAGCTGTATGAAGTCTGATATTAGGCCTGTAGTCACTGGAGTCAGTGTTGGTTGGAGTTAAAAACAAGATGTTTTAAATGGAAACAAAATGCAAACAGTCTCAGCAGATTCTCCAAAGTGTCTCCATTTTAGTGATGCAGGCACCAGGTTTTCACAATGGAGAAGAATGTGTAGAATATAAAAGTTAATATTTCTGATTCTGCTGCATCCATTTGGATTCTTTATTTAAACAGTTCATTGTGAGTCTGGAAATGTTATAGGAGACAGTGGAGTCCTCTTCTAAGTATTCCTGGACAGCTGAGAGTATCATATACATTTAGAATTTTTCTGACTCATAATTTAAAGCTGCAGTAGTGGATTTTCTTGGGCTGCATGTAGGTAGCACAAAACAGCAGTGAACACAACAATTCACTATCAACCTTTGTTGCTGATCTTTACTGATTTATACACCAAACTAACATAAAGCAACATCGTTTTGGGTTTATGGCCACCTGGCAAATTCCACCCCTCATTCACATTGTGGCTCTGTTCTTCCTCTCCATCATCTCCCGAGGGAAATGTCTGACTCTTAATCTGTTAAAGGTTTACCAGTGGAAAACAACAATACACATCCCCAAAGTCTCTGGCAATGAAAGGCGATGACACTAATTCGATGTCAGGTGGGGCCTGCTGCCCCAGTGCTGTTTGATTGGCTGGCTGCCACATACTGTTGTCATGTTTTCCTCATAGTTGGCAGAAGCAGACACCTCAGCTCTGCTTTTAAAGGTGAATGAGTATTTTAAGAGGATGATTTCAAAGCTAAAGGTAGCTGGAGGTGGAGAAACCAATAATAATGAGGTGCATATCCGAATTGGATGACTCTGTTTAAGAATAATTCACAAAGCATTTTAGTGCTAAACGTACGTTCTAAGTCTGAGAGAGCCTAGAAGACTTCTGCTTAAAGTTAGTCAAATGCAGTTTATTTTAATTTGCACTTTAATTTCAGAGTGATTAACTTAATATCTTAGTTAAATATGAACTCATTTAAATAGGATGTATTTAGAGATTTAAAGAATTAAATAAATTTTGACTGCACTTACAGTTTACTATTTAAAAAAAATTATAGTTAATTATTTTTAAATTTCTTAATTTTGTTAAATTGTAATTGAATTTAAACAAACTGAATCCAGTCTTCTCCTCCTTTACATACCATGCGTTGGATACATTCACTGACGCAGTCTGGTGTCAACCTGTCAACCATCACTGAGGACATGTACGTCGCACGGTGAGTCAATTAATCCAGAAACCTGATGTCATCCAAGGCAATGGGGGTCAACCCCACCCGAGGGCTCTGCTGTCCACCAGATGATTTCTTTGATGTCACCCAGCAAACACCAATGACAGACGTCCCGACTCCCCACAGTGGAATTTCTTTACAGAATTTCTTCACATCTGTATATGACATTATCGAATTAAAACTTTAATATAAAAGATCAGATCACAGCAGTATGGTGAGTGGTTGTCAAACTGTTTTGTGCTGTAAGGCCAGTCAGATATTTCAATAAAATTTAATGTGTTTTAACCTATAAAAGCAGCTAATCCTCTCAGTGATTGTTTTTATGTTCCCAGCTGTTTTACACTAATGTGTCAGAATTGATGGGTTGGTGATCTATTGAGGCTGCATGCAGATCATTGAATGAGTGCAAAACACTCTATCGGCTTTCACTGCAATAACTGGCTAACATACAATAAATATACACCTGTATGAAGTCTATGTGATACAGTATATAACGTCAATTCAGTTCAGTTTTTCTCCATTGCACAAAAGATTTCACAGGATTCACACATGAAGATGTGGCTAAGCAGGCGTACTCTGATAATACACGATGTTCACACTCAGAAGCTTATGAAAAGAAAGTCTTCATAGAGTGCTCTTTCCCACCTTGTTGCTAAGCTGTGGACAACAAGAACCCTGCTGAGACATTGCTATTTACATTCCTGTTTCTGTGAAATATATCGTACAATTGAGATTTTGAATTTTTCCAGCACAACAGGAAAATTGTGTGTCAAGCTTTAGATCACATTACATCCTTACAGTAACCATTTATATTTTGCCTGGTGGGAGTGCTATAATTAAAATGCAATTTGAATTTTTCAAAAGGCTCCAACTCTCACAGGCAGGAAATTTGGTATACACCCAGCTCCTGGCACAGAAGAGTCTGACAGCACAACAATTCATCAGTAATGGCCCCAAGAAGCCCATGCATTTACAGGGGCAGAAATGTGAGGAAAAATGTCAGCCATTAGTAGTGCGAATATTGAATACCCTTCAAAATATGATTAAATAATGATCGTGGAATTTCTACAGCAGTAGGACTTTGGCTCAACCTTTAACTTTAAATGTCAGCATGACATTGGCTAATAGAATTTGCTATGCATATCTATGTATGTATGCAAAGTGTGGAGTTTACACTGTAGTAATGAATGAAAAGAGCAAAATGATAAACACTGACTAAAGTTGTGCTTTGCCGAGAGCTGGAGCAACAGATGCATTTACACACAGCGTAAAAATACACGAACATGTAAACAACATAACATGGACCAAATCATTGACAGAAATGAGTCATATTAGGTTGCATGGCAACTAAAAGTATCTTTGTTAGTTTTTTATTTTAAATTCAGTAGATGGTGTATTCGTATGCTCTCTTTTGATGTTTTTTCCTCTTTCCTTAGTCCTGCTCTTTTCTATTTTACATGTTCTATTATTTCAGCCAGGAGATTTACAGATGATGCTGGTTAAATTAATGCAGCATCCCTACTCCTCTTTTCCTGTCTTTTTGCACAGGGTAATTCAGCCTTGTTGGCGCTCTGTTAGGTGTGTCATTTTGCTTTGAGAATCTCCCATCAAACTGCTGATTTCAACACCTCTTGTGCGACTGACAAATGCTGCTAATTAGTGTTGTAACCTGTAACATGTCCCACTTTTGTTGTAGGATTTATAAGTGTGATTAAAATGACTGCAGAGTGAAAGACCAAATCATGATGGGATGCCTCTACTGATTCAGCAAACTCTATGGTTCCCTATATTTAATAAATTACTACTAAGGGGAAAAAAAGTCTGATTTAATGGTTGTTGCATTTACTAGTTCACTGTGTGTATTTTGATTTGGTTAAGCAAAGAATGAATTTTGATTGTAATGCTCCAAAATCTTAGAGTTTTAGTCACTATATATAGTCTGATTTAACTGTTTAAGTTTCACATTACTAAGCTTTAAACAGCTGCAACTTGGTGGTTTCTTGTTTTGAAATTTGTTAATCTCCTGGGTCTGAACTGCAATGAAGAAAAATTTGTGAGAAAAACACAAGTTACGGCACCTCTGGGACAAAATCGAATCATAAAACTTTTGTATACACCTCAGAGAATTTCCGTTTCCAGCACGCACGACACATTTTAAGACCTGAATTCATATCTGACGTCAGGTTTTTTTGTTTAAGCGAGTCAAGTTGCTGACACATAAATGACTGAACAGGATATCTTTTTTTTAAGATATCCATGAAAGATGTCAAGATGTTTGAACTTTACCAATGTAAGTCAAAGAGCTTTTCAGATGAAATCAGAATCTTTTTCATTGCGATTCACTCCTCCCCATGTTTGCTGATTTGTCTGCTAAACTACTATTGTTGAACATAATACGCCCCATCAACCATGCTTTCACCAGCCATTAGGACAACAGAGGCAGAGCTGCCAAGGCCTCTCCCGTGAAACTGCGTCCTTTGTTTATGATCTCTGCAACCCTTGTCTTTTTTGCTCACTCCTTTCATCTCCTCTTCACCTTTCTTTGTTCAGCTCTCTACCCTCATTCCATCTTCTCCCTTTTTTCCCCTCAATTATCCATGCCCCCCCACTCCTCCCTGATGCTACCTAACACCCAATCTTCCTCTCCTTTTCTTCTTTATCCTCTCTCCATTTCTTGTTTTGTATGCAAGCCCCAAGGGAGAGAAATGGGTGAAAAGCACTCTCTCTGCACCACTGTCACAAAAGACTGGTGAGTCATCTCCACTTATGTTCCTGTCTCCCTCCTCCCACAAAAAAACCACACATATACAGGAAAAACACTCAAATTACCTGCCGTGCACTTACAGGAAGACACGTACAGATGCACACACATCAGTCAGTGCGCCGGCACACGAGAAACATGCAATTTAGAGACACACATGCACTCCACGGCTCGTCAGAATAACCCTGAAATTAAAACCCGAGTCATGTAAATGTGGTTTAAAATCAGCCTTCACTGATGTGTGCTGCCTATCATATCTTAAGGGATTATTTGAAGTTTGGAGAGGCAATCTCTGTCAACAGACAGCTGTGCGTGCAAAAGATGCTACAGAACTGAAGGAGAAAAAAATCAAATAACTGGTGGATGTAAACGACAAAAGAGACAGAAATTCCCAGGGTTAGTGATGTGGTTTTGGTCTCGTTTATCCACCTACGGTCTATGAGCCTCAAAGCAAATGCTCTTCCACCATCTGCTGGTGGAATTAACGCTTTACAATGCAGTCATGGTGCGTCTGTGCACAAGATGGCATCCCTGAATGAACACTTTGTACACAGAGAGACACACTATCTATCCATCTGTCCTTGTTACCTGCATGGACAGTGTTCAGAAGAACTATTTGGATGCTTTACTTCAATAAAAGTACCAATACAAATGCGCAAAAATCCATTACAAGTACTTTCACCCTGTCTAAGGGTAAGAATCATCGACATGTTGCAGTTGGTGCTGGTGGAAACCGGCTTGTTTACTGTTGGGTAGTTTTCTTTGCAATTTAAAATAAGATAATAGTCTGTTTTGTGCATTAAAGCAAATGAACTAGTTTGCAGATAAATATAGCAAAATAAAAGGTTACAGCATTTCTGTTCTGTAATATAATGAAACAGAAGAATAAAGCGGCATGAAATGATACAAACACCGCTAAATAGTACTTACTTTGTAAACTATAGTACCTCAGTTACTTTTCAAAACTTTGATGGTTTTCATCATAAGTCTCACCTGATATTTTTGCAAGTTTAAAAAAAAAACCCAAAACAATAGGATATGATCACTTGTCAAAATATTCAAAAGACAACATGTTTAGAAAGACCTGAATCAAAAGGTCACTGATTAATTCACTGATAATCAGTGAAGTGACTTTACGGAGTATCAAAAAACTAATTTTTTAGTCATAATTTGTCATAATAAGTCTCTGTAACAACAACAAATCAAATCATTTCCTGGCGTTTCATATATTAATTGTGCTTCTCGAGATTAACAATGATACAGGAACAATGCATGCATCAATTTTGTTTTCAGTGTCAAAGCAGACTCCACCTTAGAGACATCAGAGCCTTCACCTTATTACTCTTTACAGAAACCTGCTTGTGAGCTATTCAGACACATCAAATATTGAAAGCCTGGAGTTTCCGTTTCACACACAGCGAGGGAGGGAAGAGAGCAGAGAGGCAGACGGAGGCAGGGGGGGACAGATGGGCCAGAAGAAGACGGGGAAAAAGTCAAAGAACTGGTGGGATTAGGAGGAAATAACACATCAGGCACCCTGGGAGGGAGACACACGAGCAGGGATGGAGGGAGAGAGGGAGGAACGGGCAGAGAGCACTGAATGGTAAGGAGAGGATGAATGTTTACGACTAATCAAGTGCTTGCCTTGAGTGTAACAGTAGAGGCTGAGCTGGTGCAAGCAGCTGATGATTGACTGGCTGATAACCTTCTCATCAGGGGGTTAAGAGGACATGTTTTTTAATTCTGCTGCTTCTCTCTCGAACCTTTAGTGGGACGATTTCTACCCAGGCTGAGACACCGAGTCAGAACTGCAGCGAGGAGTGCAACGAGTCTCAAAACCTCCTGGAATCTGAGGAGGACCAGGCGGACAGTGGAGCCTGTGATGGAGAGGTAGAGCCCAGCCAGGTGACATAAACCAGCACTGATATTAAAAACTCTGAACTGACATCCATCAGAGGTAATGTAAGTCAAATGAAATAATAATTAGACAAAATGACCACTTGTTTTTGCTTTTGGTGTGCCACTTGGTTGGTGTGATTGATGAAGGCTGAAGAGGACCCGTCTCTAAGTGGTGCAGAGACGTTACCACCGGAGACTCTGATAGAGACAAACACACAGGACGATGCTGACTGCTTCCCATTGTCCCCCCTGCCAACAGAGGAAGAGCCGACCCTCCCTTCAGTGTCATCTCATCCCTCCAACACACAGAGTAAGACACACACAAAGCTGACTGATTAATAGGGCATCTCTGTAATTTGTAACCAGCTTTTGCACTGCATCCAAGTGTGTTATAGTTGATGCTGGTGTTGGAGTTTTTTTAGCTTATGTCTTCACAGATCATCCATCTGAAGCCTGCTGGTACTGTATGAGGTCTCTCGACTCAGACTATCGTCCTGAAGCCACTACACAGGTTGTTTTTTCTCACTGAACACCCCATTTCATACTGACACACTGTGCAACGCAGACGACAAACTGAACAAATAACCTCTGTAACTTCTTCAGTTTGTGTTCTTGCATGTGCATAATGAATTAATCTAGAGGTTTAGAACAATTATTAAGTGTTATAGTGCATGTTCCAGATCTGGAATGAAAATGGGGTTGTAGTGTTAAAGAATTTAATTCTGGGTAGGTCCCTTATGGTGCAGAAAAGAAAAAAATCTGGACTACTAAGGAAATGACACTGTGACAGTTTGGTCATTATCAGCGGAATATTTATGTGTCCCAACTGAATAAAACCTGTCACTAAAGTAGAAAATGCTAATTTAAGATGGATTTTCCTATTCATTTTTGCACAGAATTTCTTTTTTAATGTTCCTCAGAGCTTCAGTATCAAGCAACTGGGCTTTCCTTTTTGGTTCTTGAGTTCTGGAGGATGTTCCACCTCCCATCCAAGAGGCTTGTTGAGTTCTGCAGAACAGAAGAAGCCTCTTTTTCAGGAATCAAAAACAGATGTTCTGTTCCTGTTTTTACTGAAGCTCTAAGAATTATCATGACTTGGATGACCTAAAATGTACACAGAAATTTGCAGTGTTGAGAATAATACTATATAGTGTACACTAAAACCAACATTTTCTGTGTTGTTGTTTATTTGTCATTGATTGATGTGCAAGAAACACAAACAAAAAGCTTAATTTGGTGCAAAGAAACATGATTATTTTAAGATAATGTGATGAACTGCAGTCTGCATCTTTCTTAGTCGAAATAAATAAAGGCCAAGTAATAAGAATATAGGTGACATTACATACTGTCAACAGCATTAATTGTCTCTATCCTTTAAATTTGTGTGGAATAAATTTTATGATTTGAGGGACATTTTACTCTGAACTATATCATACAAAATTCAGAGATTTTTATAAATCCTGCAGAGCTGCAATGATGCACAAAACATTTCAGCAAGAACTGTTCCCGTCTGCAGAATGGATCAGACAGCTGTACAGAAACCAGATGAAATGTTAATATTAAAATCTCCTTTTCTTTGCCTCTGCTATTGCAGGTAATTTTCCAATTAAACTGTGACGTTATTGCTTTTGAAGTCAAGTCACATAAGCTGCTAAACCATCTTCTACTATTCATTGAGCTGCTTAATAATTTAAAAAAGTCAATAACTACAAAAACAGAAATGTGACTCCCCCAAGCTGGAACATTGAGTATCGACACTCAGACTGGATTACAGTAATGAATCTGATGGCTCAGAGAATAGTGTTGGATATAATCCATCCAGTTTGGTTTTCTCTGAATGTAAGGCAACCTGGTATGAGATGAGTATCCCAATAAAATCAGCACCATTCATTCATTCATTCAGTGTCTGTGGAAACAGCTCCAGGATTTCTCATCATTACAATCGGCCTCAAATTGACATGTTAAAATCAAGCTTTAAAATAAGCAGCAGAACTCTGTTTCAGTGCAGTTTTTCTCTTTATGACAACACATCTCTCTACTGTCCCTGTGTGGCAGGAAGACTCAGATCCTTCATCACCACTGCCCTCTAGTGGCCAGAAAGTGAGCTACCAGACAGACCCTCGACCCCACTTTGGGGTAGCCTGGTCCTCTCACTCCACATGTCGCCCCCTGTGGGGCAGTGAGGGGCCCTGCTGGGGACAAAGGAACCAGGAATCCCCCGATCAGACCGACACCTGTCCCCACTGCCATCTGGATTTGCCCCTTGACACATTGCGCTGGCATGAGGTTGGCACAAACACATATAAAAACACACACAGACATAAATAAAGACACATTTCCAACCAAACATACCACCGTTTAGGTCACTATGTTTACTAGAGAGCCTCTGATTGTTTTCTTTTGTCTGCACAGGCAAAGTGTCTGCTGTTTGAAGGACTGAGGAACTCAAAGAAATGAAATGAGAAAATGAGTTCTTTTTTTAAATCTACTGTCCTTTTTAGGAAATTCTCAGGAAATTCTCAGCACCTTATGGTTCAGTGCTATATCTGCTTGTACTAGTAAACAACTGTTTGCTTTGTCAAGTCGATTCCCTCTTTCTCTTTAACTTAATGTTGAATTTCTGTGATGAAACTCTTTCTTTCTCTTGAAAGTGAAAGCTATAGGCAGACTAATGAGAAGAAACTGTAAACACTATTTCTACATATGTACTAAGTTTAGCTCCTTTTAGAGGCAGAATATTAATATTTTATACTTCTTTTAATGAAATGATTTTATCTTTTTCATTCATTTTCTGGTCTATGGCACAATGTAATGTAATGCATGTAAAATACATAGAAGTAATAATAACAATGAACAGCTGATTTTATTTTCTAATATACCTTCATTATGCTGACCAACCAGGAATTCGGACATTCTCTCCACGTCATTTTTACCACTTTAGATTGTGTGGTACTACATTCTAAAAAAAGGCCTTAAAGAGGATCATAGGTTTTTAATTACTGGCTTTATTAATGGTTAATAAATGATTTATTAATGCTTCATAGATCAGTGATGAGTCATTTGGTGTTATTGGGTTGGATAAATCTCACTGTCAAATTATGTTTTTCTGTGTTAAACACTGCTAATCTATTATTAAATTCCAAATCTGTGCAGTTATAAACATTAATGAGTTAGTAAGGGTGACTTTACTCTGCTAAATGATAACATGGTTTGCTGTTGTTATTCTTTTCTTAAAATGCATTTTTATTTATTTTATTGTTTCCTAATTTATTTTTATTTATTCATTCAAATTTTAATTAAACGTGAAATACTTTGAGGTATGAAAGCCTCATTTGTAATGTAGCTGTGTAAGAAAATAAAGGATGACAAATAAGAAACTTAGATATCAATAAAATATTAAAAGCCAAAGTCAGTAAAATAATCCAGTAGGCATAGTGTTTAGAGCATTTAAGTTTCGAAAACAAATGAATCAACTAAAATAAGAGCAGGGCCAAGTATTAAAGCTGAGCATTCTACTGAACCGGCTGAAACTGCAGCCATGGGTTGATGAGGACACAAAAGAGTTTGATAAAGTCCTTTTGAAACAATTCAGACTGCTGCATATGGATGACATTTGTACTGACATGAATGATAATCTGTCAAACTTAGGGTGGAGTAGCACCTGAGAAACAATCAGTGTGAGCTCTGCTTACCTTGACATAATGGATGATTGAGTGATCAGTGATGAGTGTTGGTGGAGGAGTTGGCAGAAGTTGGAGGACAGCTGGGGTGGACAGCAGCTCTGGGGGTTCCTGGACTGGTACAGTGGTGGTTAGAGGAAGACCTGGGATCAGTCCATGCTGGACATCAGTAGCTCCAGTACCAGCAGGCGATTGCAGCTGACCAGGCCAAGGATCTCAGGAGACTGGAAGTCCATTCTGCTCATCCAGAGCCTCTTGCCCAGCAGCAAAACTTCCAGTTGCACAGAGTCTGTTAAAGTATATGTTAAAATATATTATTACAAACAAATAAGTGGCCAAAATGGTGTATAAAACTTCATTTCAACAATTAAAAAACAGTTTGAGAAAATGTTTAGACATCCTGAAGATTGTATGCTGAAGACATTCAGTCATAGTTAAAATCCAAATGTTGCTGTAGTTGGGTATTTTATTGATATTTTGGCATACAATAGGTTTACCAATACAGAGATTTAGTCTGTGAAGGTAAGTCAAGCCAGAGCATTGGCAGGATGACAGTAGTGACCAGTGGTTGGTTTGCTTGTAGGTGCTAATCAATGACAAAAGGTCAGAGATCAAATTATCTTACAGACAACAAAGTGGTGATAAGATTTTAGGATTAGGAGACTGTCTTCAGATATTAATTACTGCTGGAGTCACATGTGAGTAAAAACCATAGATGATTAACAACAATATAACAAAGAATGTCTCTCAGTGGATATGCATTGGCTAAATCTGTATTCATCCTTACATACTACGAAGCAATTTTGACAAAGCAAGGCTTCCTTTGTGTAAGCCAGCTCGACAAAATGTAAAACCTCAGTCGGGAAAAGTGAATATCATACAGTGGTGGTTATCGATTTTCTTTGTTACAACAGACTTTCTGCTTCTGTCACGATATTTGGTTTTTCCTAGTTTGATTCCTGTTTTTTTCTATTCTCTTTTTGGAGAAAAAAATTAAACGCAATGAAATCCACAAGATGCAACAGCCTTGCTGAAAATGAGTGCTTGCATATTTTTACATTTTTGAGTTTTTCTATTTCATGTCAGTTCAATGTGAGTTATGTATATTTAGTGATATGTAAATTGCAACTAATTAACTAACCTGCTAAACTAAGATGACGGCTGTGATAGATGTCTTAACTGCTTAACATTAGCATGTTAACGTTGTCATCATGAGCATCTTCTATGCAGGAAACACAGGCAAACAAGAGAAAACTGGTAAAGAACAAGGGAAGACACAAGACCATATACACAGAAAACTAAATCTATATAGTCTAACAAGATACAAGTGAAACTAATAAGGGTGGAGCAGGCAATCAAAAAAGGAGGGAAAACACATAAAGGGCCACAACCACAAGAGACACAAGGAAAAGGGTTCTTGAAATAAAACTTCTAACAAACTATGAACAAAACCTATCTATCTATCTATCTATCTATCTATCTATCTATCTATCTATCTATCTATCTATCTATCTATCTATCTATCTATCTATCTATCTATCATCCATCCATCCATCCATCCATCCATCTATCTATCTATGTGACCTGCAAGCTGCACCACCTGCAAGACCCTGAGCTGTCATTATAACTATATTAATTTTTATTTCAGTTTATTTTAGACAGTGATCTCCACTGTGTCTGACATTCTGGGTCACCAATGAGGCATCACTGACTGTTGCCAGATGAGCTGCTGATGGCTCACCAGGAAAAACACAGAAGTAGGGGTCAGAGCTCCAGTCGAGATGGGAACAAGCGACAGAGATTTTCAATGAACTGTGTTTTAAAGGAGCCCATAATCGGGTAAGCATGAGATTAATTGACAAAGAGGTCTTATTCAGTAGCAAGTGAAGTGCAATGCCACTCCAGCCAAATACACTGAAAGATTATACATATCATAGTTAGTTTGGTTAAGTGTTATGTTGTCAGGACCGTGAGTGTGAAGTGTAGTGTGTTTGTTGACTTCCAGCCACATTTCTTCTGCAGTCTATGTCAAAATAAAAGTCCAAGGCAATTATAATGTTACTGAAGAGTAGGTACATGATGTGTAGTGTTACTTTTTCATGCAACTTGCTATAGTAAGAGCTACAGAGAAAGTATCTGTGCTGAAAAGTTCTGCGATGTAATGAAACATCTGTGGAACCAAACCCAATCCAAAGCTCTGCAATGTAGTGAGACCGTGAGAAGTGAACTGCAATATAGTGAGGGACCACTGTACTATAAATGTATTTATTCTGCCAACTTAGCCACCAAATGAATTGTCACCCTCCTTGGCAAGATAGTGGTGTTGGTGCTTTGGGAATTGTGTTCAAGTTCTGGGTTGGAGCGCATGCTAAAACAGCAAAACGTTTAAAAAAAAAAAAAAAAAAAAAACTGCTGAAAATCAACCCCTTTCAGGTTTCTTTTTTTCTCCATTTCTGCCTCTGCTTCATCTTCTCTGTGAAGCTGGTGTGTGGTGGCTCCTGGGCAACTTTAGCATCAAGCTGCCCAGGCCTAAAAGTCACGCTCTCTGTGAACCAAGTCATTAACACTGATTGGCTTGCAAGGATTCTGCTGCCTGAGATTGCCCTAAGAGAATGCACCATGACAGCTTCCTACTCCCCCGATGAAGAATGAAGCACCGAGCCTGTCCTCTGTAACCTGCTGCTTCAGTACAAATGCAGCCTGCAGGCCAGGGTGCTGAGTGGACAGGATTTGAGAGTGCAGAGATATGCGAAACATATCGGTTTAGGCCACTAGGTGTGATTTACAGAGGCTTGGAGATCAAAAGCTAATAGTATTTCTCCCTAGAATTGTTAACAAAGAGGTCTGTGAGTAGTCATGAGTAGTTTTGTCACTAGATCTACCACTGGGGATGACAAGTGTTGCTTGCCATGAAGTTTACATCTGTGGTTCTGAGCCGAATGTTTGGGTACATTTCTACAAAATTTAGTACACAATGTCAGATCTCTATTACAATGAATTATAATTACTGTTTTATTCCATTTACTCTTACACTGTTGTTCGGTTCAAATTTCTCTTTGTCCAAAACTTTTTTTTGACAAAAAACTTGCAATACTAACAGTACTCACCTCAGCGTTTGATTTACTTGACCAGCTTTACTTGAATAACCCTGATTAGCAAACACAACTAATTAACTAACCTTTTAAACTAAGATGATGGCTGTGATAGCCGTTTTAAGCACTTAACATTAGCATGTTAACGTTGTCATCGTGAACTCTTCTATGCAGGAAACACAGGCAAACAAGAGAAAACTAGTAAAGAACAAGGGAAGACATAAGACTATATACACAGAAAACTAAATGTATGTAGTCTAACAAGATACAAGTGAAACTAATAAGGGTGGAGCAGGCAATCTAAAATACAAAAAGGGGTATAACTACAAGAGACACACAAGGAAAGGGGTTCTTAAAATAAAACTTGAAACAAACTATGGACAAAACCTACCTACCTATCGCAGAAATATGGAAAACTAGAAAATAACCTAGTGTTAAGATCGTAGTTTTTTCCTCTTAAGACATTTACAACCAGTCAGCATAGGTAGTAACATTTCATTACACATTACATGTAAAACATTAAGCAATGCATTAAACAACAATAGTCCCATAGAAGAATGAATTTAATTAAATTGCTGTCACTGAATTTTTTAAAAAAAAGCAACTGCAGTGAATCATTGGATAAGGAGCCACAATAACTAGCCAAAACAGCCAAATCACATAAGAGTTTCTAAAGAAGAAAAATGTAAAAAAAAAAAAAACAAACAAACAACAACACAGCCTTATCGAGCATGCTGTCTGACTTGAATCCAATAGAACACCTTTGGGGTATTTTAAAGAGAAAGGTAGAACAAAGCACCCCTTCCAGCAAAGAGCAGCTGAAAAAAAATCTCTGAAGAATAGCAGAACATCTCTCTGGAAGTTTGCCATCCTCCATGCTGAGGTGAATTAAGTACTCAAAAAATATAAGACTTGAATCTCAGTATTGAAACAAGTTTTGTTGCATTGTGTTCCTGCTATGGGGTCTATTCATTTTGTATAGTAACTATAAACAATTTAATATTACAGAAGAGCCAATACTCTTCAACCTAAAGGTAATTCTTGAGAGGTGATATAATTGTTAATCAATCAACAGTTAAATTAAATTACCCAGAGCTATTCTCGTTTGTGTTATATAACAAGGCATATAAACACAAATGCTTTCGGTCATGTTGTATTGCAGGTGAAAATCGACACAATAAACTATAGCATCAGAGAACAGGAAGACCAGCTGGCAGAAATGTTGTTTCCATTGCTACATCTCCCTCCTCAATTAGAGGTTTTCGTTTAGGTCTCTTCAGATGACACATGCATGAGTGAATGTGTCGTACAAAGCGGTATGACACATTCATGGGTGCCTGGAGACAAACTGAGACTTGCACACCAACAAGGAAAAAAAAAAATAATGAAGCATAAAATGAATGTCTTTTTTGTTCATCAACAACCAAATAAACAACAACTGGTCCTATTAGCAGGGAACTGACCATCTCCCCCTCTGTCATGTCTGTTATTCTCAGCCGGGTGGGGTGGATTGTGGGTGTGTATGGAAACACTGACCTAGATTCATCGTAAAGGGTGATCAGGGAAGGCAGTGTGTGTGTCTGTATGTGTGTGTG
Source organism: Amphiprion ocellaris (assembly GCF_022539595.1). Taxonomy (NCBI): domain Eukaryota; kingdom Metazoa; phylum Chordata; class Actinopteri; family Pomacentridae; genus Amphiprion; species Amphiprion ocellaris. The sequence continues at coordinate 12,345,701 of NC_072779.1, read as the reverse complement.
CTCTGGCATGGTGAGAGCACTATTTAAAGAAACAGGGATTCAGAGGCAGCAGCAATATTACAAACCCTTGATTGCACGGCACATGATCTACTACAGAGGGGGTGAACCCTATTCTGTGATTTTAATGGCTCAGTTTCTTCTGTTATTATTGCAATATTTTGCAAATTTATACTATTATTTACACTTTATAAGTGCACATGCCACAAGCCTCATTATTACATACCTACACACCCAAACTGCATATCTCTGCACACTGGTCTGTATTTGATGTTTATTCTAGCATGCTGTTGTACCACTATGGCACAATGTCCTTAACTTGCACTGTTTTTATACACATGCTTTAACATTATTTTATTATTTACTCACATTATTTGCTGCTAAAATTTACTTTTAAATTGTGGCTGACAATGTGCCATATTCACCTTTATTTAGGTGAGAATATTGATTTATCCTTTTGAAAGTGACAGTAAACCTCTATTACAGAGCGCACTTCATTTAAAGTACTGTATAATGTAAAAACAGGGAAATAAAGCACATTTTTTATCATACTTGCGCTCAGTTGATTACAACATTCAGTCTACGGTGACACTACAAATTTGCCTCACCACATCAATAAAGCAGCATCTTCCATGTCATTGGTCGACGGGAGTCACGTAATGTCACGTGACGGAATTAGCGCTTTGGGCAGCGTGCTGAGCCAATGGCCTGCCCCATCACCTGACCGCTATTTGAATATTGATGCTCCCTGCGCCGCCACATTGGTGCGCCTCCCCGTGTTGTTGTTGTCCGTCTGACATTGTGCGAACGAAGCGTCGCCACCGAGATTTGCGGAAGATGTCCTCGCTGCTGAAGCCGTTCTCGGTGTGTGAGGGGCCGTGCGAGAGCTGCGGAGCCCGGAGAGGATGCCCGAGCTCGGCTCCCCGTCACCAGCCTCCATCGCAGCGTCTCTCCGCCGCTGCAGCCGCGCCTGGGCTGGGCTCTCTGCCGGAGCACCACCGCTCGTACTCGGCGCGGAGGAACCTGGCGGCCGCAGCGATCGGAGGGAGGAAAATCACGCATCCCGGAAAGGCCATCCTTGCAGGTTGATTTTTGCACCATGGATTTCCACCTCATAGTATCTCATTGCTCGCTGCTACACACACACACACGCACGCAGCTTTAATCTCAATCTGTCGCCCATTAAGGCTACCCATGCAGATCTGGGTCAGTCAGCCAGCAGTGATGCTACAGCAGATGCATGATGTAGCCGCACGCATTAGAGCCTTTTCTCTATTTATCACTACACCCTCATTCAGATCCTCTAAATGAACACGTAAATGCTACAAGCTCTATGCTGCATCATCATCAGCACAGATCTGCAATCAGTGCATCTTTTATTTCCAAATAACACTGGCAAGCTCCAGTTCTGCACAATGAGTCAACAAATCCTCTCCTCTTCTCCCCCTCACTCAGGTGGCATTGCAGGAGGAATAGAGATCTGTATCACCTTCCCCACAGAGTATGTGAAGACCCAGCTGCAGCTAGATGAAAGAGCAAACCCACCGCGGTACAGAGGGATCGGTAGGTCACTGGGACATGTATGACAGAGGGGGGAGGTGATTGTAGGATGTATGTGGTAGTCTTCTGCTGGGTTACTCACTTCTGGATGTCTGGTGTAGGTGACTGCGTGAAGCTGACAGTGCAGGATCACGGGCTCAGAGGGTTGTATAGAGGTCTCAGCTCCCTGCTCTATGGATCGATACCCAAATCTGCAGTCAGGTGAAGATGCATGCATGACATAGACATACAGATTGAATGTAAACATGCACAAAACAGATATATACAGGTACATTTGCCAATTGCATAATTCTGGTTTGCAGCATCACACATCTGCAGTGTTGCTGACTTTAAAATAAACAGCTGCCTGATGTTGAATATGTTTACGCAACGTTAAATGTAAATTAAAGCCAACTGAATGTATGACTTATGATTATTTTGTTATGGTTTAAGGAAAACCAGCAAATCCTTACATTTGAGAAACTATGCATGGTTTACTTTGACTCCTAATTTCTTTAATTTTCCACCTTTTTCCGCAGGTTTGGCACGTTTGAGATGCTCAGCAATCCCATGCGAGACGCCACAGGTCGACTAGACAACACACGGAGCCTCGTATGCGGTTTGGGAGCCGGGATAGCGGAGGCCATTTTAGTCGTCTGCCCCATGGAGACACTCAAGGTTAGTGGAGATGGTTGTTTTTGCTGGAGGAAGCTCCTTCCAGGTCTCTTAAATTGGTACCAATTTGAAGTAAAATAGTCTGATAGAATGGATTTACATGCATCTTGCAGGTGAAGATGATCCACGACCAGTGTTCCCTCCATCCTCGCTACAGAGGCTTCTTTCACGGAGTCAGCGAGATTATCAGAGAACAGGGTAAGAGATGAGGATGGAAAGATGCATCTAGAGGCTATGTTCCTTAAATATTCATAACCTGTTTAACTCATTTAGGTGTGAGGGGAACATATCAAGGTCTGACAGCGACTGTGCTTAAACAAGGAACCAATCAAGCCATTCGATTTTATGTCATGAACGCGCTTCGCAATTGGTACAAAGGTGAGAAAAGATTCAGAACAGCAGAACAACTTTGATTACCTTTTTCTGTCCTGTTGAATGATGAATTTTCCCTCGATTTCCTTCTTTCCGTTCGTGTTGGATGTGGCCTCTAAGGCGACGACCCCAGAAAAGAAATGCACCCAATCGTCACAGCGATGTTCGGCGCGACAGCAGGAGCAGCTAGTGTTTTTGGAAATACACCTCTCGATGTTGTAAAGACCAGGATGCAGGTAGGAAACACACCTACTGATGATTTTACTGCTGTCGTCTGGGTTTGTCGTTTGTAAAACACTCTTGCTTTCTGTGTAGGGTTTGGAGGCGTACCGCTACAAAAGCACAGTGGACTGTGCCTTCCAGATCTTGAAGCATGAAGGACCACAGGCGTAAGTGACCCACATCCTGCTCCTGCTTTAGGTTTTCCTGGTGTAGATATGCTGTTTAACTCAGCTCATCTTGCTCTTCCTGCAGATTCTACAAAGGAACAGTTCCCAGGCTTGGCCGTGTGTGCCTGGACGTGGCCATAGTCTTCGTCATCTATGAGGAAGTTGTCAAACTACTCAACAACGTGTGGAAGACCCAGTAGACCGGCCTGACGGTGACAGAGGTCCAGGGGGGAAGCACAGACCAGTGCCTCATGCTACGCACAACCAAACACCTCTATTCTAGTTCATACTGGCTCTGCATTGCTCTGAGCAGATGACTCGTCTCCTTATCGACCAGTGTCCACACTGTTACATAAATTAAATGATTTGCAGGACTTACTCCAAACACAACGATAAAAAAAAAACAAAGTGACAGCTGCTAGTTAAAGAGAAAAGCGCTCCATGCACCTGACCAAACTTGAAGGCTCAGTTTCCTGAGTCTCATTCCCAGAAACATGACAATATTTAGATATTCAGCTTAGGAAAGAAGAGAAGGGACAAACAGGTTGAAAAAGGGATATATGTTTAAGCTTTCTATGACTGTTGTTACTGTACACGTTGTGAACATTTTGTACCGAAACCATAAACGTGTCTTTCGATTCACTAAGTACGTACTATAGTGAGCAAAGAACAGAGGACGCAAACAAGCTTTTTGTAGTACTTTCAAATGTCTGTTCAGTACTTCAACACATCCTAGTGTTGTAATTGCTTACCAGGCTGTGCTTGTGGTATCGTCACACTAAAACTTCCACAGTGTTTCCTTTGCTGTGTCTCGGTGATGAACGTTAGATGCTGTTCATTGTGCATTTTATGGCTGCTGCTGATGACAGAGTATTGCTGCATGAGGGTTGATGTGGCATCCAGCAGTTTCTTGCAGGTTTGCCGAGGCGACACAAACTGGTCTGCAGGAGTTTGTTAATCTGATATCCATATGTAGCACAATTTTAACATAGTCTTAATATAGTGGCAGATCTGACTCAGTTTATCTAATAGAAGTTTGTGAGCTTGTGGTATGTTGTTATTCTGGGAAATTACCATCATACAAGTCACAGAGGTATTCAGTAGATAGCTGCTGCTGCACATAAAGGATTCACTTGTGCATATTTGTCCAGTACTGCTTTCTTTAGTCCTTCAGTTTGGCTAACACTTCCATTTTCAACCAGGTGATGGTGTGCAGCCTACAAAATAAAAGTGAATTCACTTCTACTGTATCAGAAATAACAACGTGAAAAGATGTCCCAGTTTGTAAGCCATATTACTTTAATGTCCTTGAGTTTTCAGTGGTTTTCTTCTGTTTACTAAATCAGTCATCAAATAGACTGTCCTCTAATAAGATACGTCACTTTATTATTCTTTGTTTACCTCAAGCTAACCTGCTTCATGAGCTTTTTGTAACTGATAACATAGATAACTTGCTCTTCTAATTCTGTTAATATACAGTACTGCAGGTTTTAGGCACTAAAAGCAAGGATGTTTTTCAGAATAATGGCATGAATGCAAATAATCTGTTGCAGGACTTAAGAATCAAAACATACAGAGTGCCTAAAACGTCGCACAGTACTGTCTATTAAACTACGATTACATATGTCAGAGCCTCAACCACATGACAGGTAACTAGTTTTGATAAAAGGCTTTGACTTCTGACTGACCTAGTGGCACCACACAGCCTTGAACAGAAGCCTTTCAGTCCACTTTGCCAAACTACATTTGTAGAATCTCCAATGTAATATCCCTGATAGCAGGAAATCTTTATTAGCTACACTTTAAGAGCAACAGAATATTGTTTTAACCAACTTGAGCATATTTTACTTACAGAATCTTTGTGCATCCACGCTTTGCTGCTTTTCAGAAACATTTCAACAGCAATGTGTGTCTGTCGTCAGATTTTTCGTGATCATTCATGATACAAATCCCGTTGGGCAGATTGAAGGTGACTTTTGTGTTGAAGAAAAACCAAAATGACGTTCGAGGAAATATTGTTGAAAAACATCCGTTCTGCAAATATGATTTACATGATCAAATACTAATAAACTTGTGATAATCAAACCTTATTGTATCATTCTGTACTAGAGACATCAGACTAAGAAAAAAAACTGACTGTGACCCTTTGTGCCAAGCAGTGAGTGCAGTTAATTTCTTGATTTAACTCCACAGCAAATTTGATGAAGCATAATTCAACTTTTTCTATTCTTATTTACAACAGTAACAGCTGCATCTGACATCTAACTATCCCAGCTGTAAGGTGGATGGATTTAAGTAAACTTCTGCACACAAAGAATTGCTTTTTAACGTGACACTTCAGATTGTCTCTAAAAACTACCAGTATTATGCAATTACCTCTTTGGCGCATACAAAAAGGGGCAAAAGTACTGCTCTCATGATGTATGAAAAAAAAAAAGTTTAAATTTTTAAAATATTTATTTGTACAGTGACAAAACAGCAAGAATTGCTGTTACATATTTTAGGATTTGACTTTTCAACACAAACCTGTTGATTTGAGCAAATACAGACCCAAAACTAACACAGCTCTAAAACTTACTTAAGGCCATGAATTACTACTTAATTTAAAGCTGATTCTTATGATAGCAGTTAAGTGTGACCTGATCTCTGGAAAGTAATCCAAAATTATTTTTTTAGTGCCACTGGAATGATGAATGGGCTGTTTTCACGATGGGATGCGACTAAGTGCTTGTGACACTTGGCGTCACCACAGACGCAGAAAAATCTGCAGGTTGAAGCTTTGCTGACCGTAGGACAGAGGAGATTAAAGGCTGAAGGAGCGGGGCGAGCAACGTCGGCATTAACATCACAGAGGAAGGTATTAGTACTCCCACCTGTTGCCTTCCTGCTCCACCTGTCACCTACAGTATATAGTTCATGTAGTAAGGCTTAAGGTGAATGAAGGGACAAACATGCTGCTAAGTTTTTTCTGATGTTCTGTGAAGTCAAATCTGTCAATTCACGATTAAATATATGTATCCATCTACATTTCAAATTAATTCTAAAACTGAAATCTATACACACTGCATTAGGTTACGTTTTAAGAAATACATAACTTTGTGAGCCTTTTGTGTCCATAGGTATTGCAACACAAGCATATGCACGAATGGCTGCCCTTTTGAATCAGATGCTAATACTGAAATACGTATTATACTACACCCTCTACCTGCAATAATCTCAATGGATGGATGCCTCTCATTTTAAATGTCCCATTAGGTTGAACAGTTTTACATATTAATATTGGCAATATTCCCACATGGGATTTAAAGCAAGAGAGGGAAGTCGCATCATGACCTGACTTGAGTTCCTCGACACAATGCTATTGTTGACAGATAAACGGGTGATTAGGTGCAGTTTAGTCACCCTTTACTCCAGCTGTCAGGCTTCTTGAGAGCAGAAGGTGTCAAATCCTCCGCCAACGTCAGGAAAGACAGCAGACATGTGGCTATCTTCGCCATCTGGAAATGGAAACACACAAGGTTTAGGTGTGAGGAAACACTGCTATTTATTCATCCTGAAGGAGTAAGATAAAGGCTCCTTGGCCTCACACTCACATTCTGAGACATTTGTCTTTCCCACCACTGGCCACTCTCTGTCCATCAGGACTCCAGTCCACAGCATAAACCTGCACAGACAGAAAGCGAGGTGATTCAGGAAAAACACAATCAACACAGACTATCAGGAAAATATGAATCCTATGATGCCTTTCTTTCCCTCACCTCGTCAGCATGACCAGGGAGGTCCATGTTAAGCTTTCCAGTCTTTACATCCCACACTTTAAGTGTGCTGTCACTGCTGCCACTGACAAGCAGTCTGCTATCTGCTGACCATGCCACTTGATACACAGACCCCACATGGCCACGCAGGGACATCAAGTATCTGTAGGCAAGTAGACAATCAGGGAGAGACGTTTTCACACAGTGAAGCTACACATCTCAGTCTTACAGCACCATCTCCTGGACAACAGCAGTATCACATGCAGATTCAGTTATGATCTCTGACCAGGCTCATTTCACGAAAAATCACTCAGTACTTCCAATCAGGCCCCTCAGAATCAGATTATTTTGTAAAATAGTTTTAATATATTTAAAATTATTCATAGAATGAAGGAAAAATTTTGCAAGGCCGATCCAACAGATTTTGAGGCAGTCGAGTGGGAATGTTTTACAGATTTGTTTGATTTTATATGAAATGACCCATCAATTAGAAATAAGTTGCATTGCTCTAAATCTGGGTTCACACTTCAGGAGTTTAAAAATCCTAACAGACTGTCAAATCAGATGCATCACACACACTGAAACATGTACACTCCTAAAAGATTTGCAAACACTGGCGCACCACACAACAGGATATTATTAAGATTATCATGGCAGAAGGAGCAATCAAAGTAGTGTGCCACCTCACATGATCTCATCAGAAAGAAGATGTAAACAACATGAAGACTGTAGGGCAACAGCTTGCTGTAATGTTAAAAATATTTTACAGTGATAAAAAAAAAAAAAAAAACAAGAGCAGAAGGAGAAAATGTTTTGGGAGATGCGGTCAACACAGCTTGCCGATTCTTCAGCAAGAACTGGAGGAGAGATTTTACCTATCAGTTTTAAAATCTGTAAAATCGGCGCTTCTTACTTTCCAGTGCGTCCATCCCAGATTTTAATGGACTTGTCGAATGAGGCAGAGGCAAGCAGCCTGGTGTCTGGGGAGAAGAGCACTTCATTGACTAGAGCGCTGTGTCCGGTCATCCTGGCTAAAGGCTTCTTCTCTTGTGCAGGATTCCACAGGAACAAGGTGAAATCATCTGAACCAGACACCAAGCGCTCTGGAGCAGAACCCTGAAACATAAAGACATGAGTAAGAGCGCTGAGACAGGCAGGTGTCAGAAGGAAATATATACTTTAATGCATTACTATAAGCAATACGTACTCTGACTTTATTGTATCTCTGCAAGGCTTTCTCCTTTAGTTCGTCCACTGAGAAAAAACAACAACACTTGTTAGATGAAGACATCCTCTTCCAAACATCTAAGTCAAAATCCCAAAAGAGCAGCAGGCCTTACATGATCCAGTGAGATCCTGGGGGTTGATTGTGGCAGTTGCAGGTTCAAAAGCTCCAGTACGCAGGACATAGTCTGTGCTGAGAGCCAGAGTGTTCACCCAGTGTGCATGGCCCTGCAGAGTCCTGCACTGGACCCCCTACATCAACAGACATAAACACATATTTTGTCTTTGATGAAGCAGTTGTGTCCTCCCTCTCTTTTAACACCATGTATCTCTGATGACAAACATTGCAGTGTCTGAGCTATATACACACAAACTTACATCTTTTGCTCTCCACACTTTGACTGTCCTGTCCTGGGAAGAAGTGTAAAGGAGTCCATCTCCTCCCCATTTCACACAGGTGACTGACTGAGTGTGTCCAGTTAGAATCTTCTCACAGCGTCCCAACACAGTATCCCAGACACGTATGGAGCCGTCCTTGGAGCTACTGGCCAGGTACCGACACTCTGGGTTACTGAAAGGAAAGGGGAAAATTAGACACAACAATCAGAGCACAATATTTAAGCTGGTCCCAATTTAAAAACCAGACAATGCATGTACACTATAGAAAGCTAATGGTATGCTCAGTTAAATCTCTCTTCCATTAGCTTTTGTAGCTCAGTGTGATTGTTACTATCATTTAGTTTTTCTTCAAACATATCCACTACAGCACATGAAAACTTTCGGGATTTCAGCAATTAAATAAAGTTTTATTTGTGGGCATGAAAAAGTGGATTAGTCTTTAAAACCATTTTGCTGTTTAAACGGTAACACTTGCATCCCATATGAGGTCTCTATTTTTGGACTAAGGTTATTTTGCAAGTCTGGATTTTTTGTTGTTCAATCAATGATCTAATTTCTAGAATAAAATTAAGAAGTTACAATTTTATTTAGACTCTCAATCAAAAACATTTTAGTGTACAGTCAGTGTAGGTCAATTATTGCTAAGTGTTCTGCAGGAAATGGTGTAAGTGCTACACTGACTTGACAGTGACTCCTTATTGGTCAATTCTCCCAGACAGGAGTGACAGTGAAGCAGTATTCTTAAACTACAGCAGCTTACAGAAATTCAGCCATTTTATAATTTCCTATTTTTCCAAGCATAGCATGACAAAATATCCTCTCTGAAAAGTCCTATAGGCGTTGTAATTTACTAATTTAGATGTAAAATGTTGTGTATGGAAAGGACTTTAGGTCAGCTGTTTATAAAAAGTGATGAACCAAGTGCTCACAGATGAAGAGGTTCCCAGCAGAGCCAAGTGATCCACTTTGTATGTCCAGTCAAAGTCTTCCCAATCTGTGAACCTGTCACTGGATCCCAAAGACAGATCTACAGAAAAACCAAAACAAAAAATAAATACTTCACATTCATGAAACACATCTTAAAAATTAAAGAGACGTGTATGTTTGAAGCACACCTGACTGTTCTTGCACCCTGAAGCCAGCTTCTTGCCATCAGGTGACCAGGCGATGCTCAGTACCCAGTGTGTATGTCCTTAGGTGAAGCAGAACACAGTTCAGTGGTGTCTAAAACCATCAATCAATCAATTGTATATTGATAAGAATCAGAACATGCTGTCTCATAGAAGAGATTGTATACCTCTGGCAGTATGGTGTGGTGTTTCAGTTGTCAAGTCCCAAAACCGTACCGTGGTGTCACCTGATCCGCTGGCCAGATATCTGAAACAAATAAGGACAAATGAATTAGAAGCTGTCTAAATCTTCCCAGTTTATAGTATCAGCTCCTCTACGTGTTGCTATATCATACAGATTGCTGAAATAAAGGCAATAAAAAGCTAACAGCTGTTACTTCTGTATCAGAGTTACTCACTTGCCAGTGGGGCTGAAGGCAGTGGAGATGACAGCTTCTGTGTGTCCCTGTAGTGTGCTGGTGCAACGGGACACAGCTCGAACCCTGAACACGGCCTGAGGCTGGTACACTACTGGCAGAACTTGTTCAGTCTCAACCTCCAGAGCCTTAACACATGACCCCAGACTGGACACCACCTCAGCCTCTCCACGCACAAAGAATGCCAGTGGCACCGGCTCATCCTACAGTGGACAACAGCAAAAGGAGGACAGTTACTAGACTTTAAGCTTCAGATTGGTGTAATGACTGTCTATGTCTAAGAAAGGTTGAAACAGAAACCAGTGTTTGGTCTGTGAGATGTAAGAGAAATAATACATTTTTGGAGGGATGTTTGAGTGCTTATTGATTCAAGATTAATGAAATCAGCATTTGGTGTCATTTATCACAATAAATTATCACAATGTGTTTAAAACTACTTCAAATGATATCTCTACAGTACTGTTCACTCTTAGAATGTTTGACACCATTAAAGTGTGATTACTACAGATGGATGTACAAATGTGACTGAGATGCCTCATATGAAGAAGAGTATAATCAAGTCATGACTTATTTGTGCTATACAATGGCAGGTTACCTTCTGCAGCAGTGCATTGCAGACGAGCTGTAGTTTGTCTGGAGTGATGTCTAGAGGCACGTCAAACGGTGAACCCAGAACCTCTCCATTCTCATCCTGAAATTGGATAAGCAGCCGCTCCACGTCCTCGGTTGTCATCTTCTGTTTGGTTTAGATCCAAACCAAACTATAACAGATCTTTACACAAACACAGGAAATTCAGTATTATAGTTACTTAATGCAAGACTATAAAGAAATTATTTCAGAAATGCCATAAAAGCAACAGGTAAAAATGGTTTCTCTTTTTTTTTTTTTTTTGGCAGATCTGCTGCAAAACAGTCCCGTCCTTTAAGACAGCAAACTGAAAAGCTACATTATATTAAAATGGTCGAAGCTCATAGATGCTGCCTCACTTAAAGCCTAAACCATGATGCTGTATTTGCTTAAACATTTTATTATTTCTTTGTAAAATGTTTGCTGTCCGTCCTTTTAAATGGATGTGGTTCCCCACCAGGTGCTGTCACTTCTCAGTTTAGCTATGAAGTCAACATTGCTGCTAGCTAACCTACAGACACTATCTCCATTGCCTTAACTAACCAGTTTTAACGTAAAATCTAACAGGGAACAACACGTGGTAGAGCAATGTTTAAAAGCAAAGTATATCACCTGAAACCAACTGTTTAGTGGGTTAGCAAGCCTATGCCAACCTAACCAATGCTAACCCTGCTAGCCTGCCGTTAGCTAGCAATTTAAGCATGAAAAACATTTTTAGCGCCGATTACATTACAGCAGAATACCCGCTACTCGTTCACACAACTTCTACCAGTTATATAAAACACTGAACTGACAAATAAATGTACTAAAACTTTACCTTTAGCCGGTAGCGAAGTGCTAAGGCTTTCCACGTGTGTAGCACCGAAGAGCCTTTCAAGGAAAGATAAACCTTCAAGCAGAAGTTGTCATGACAAGTGAGCGGACTCGTGCAATGAATTGTGGGAGACCCCTTTACACATCTCCACCAGTATTACATTTCTGTAAATTCGCTGCTCGATAGAATACGTGCTTTTGATAATAATAATAATAATAATAATAATAATAATAATAATAATAATAATAATAATAATAATAATAATAATAATAATAATAATAATAATCTTCATTTCAAAACTGACTAAATGAAGGATATATATATTTCTATCTCTAACAATTATTCCTATATAAAATCGAAATATTTAGGTTTTCCTGTTAACAATATTAGCTTTCTGGAGTTGGTCTTTGCTCTGGGTGTATCTCAACAGTTCTTAAAATGATCAACTCGAATTCAGTTTCAAGCTGAAAGAGAAAAACGTCAAAGGTGGTAGTCCTAAAGTATAATCTGTCATTCTCGTTGTACGTTTATACCTTTTATAAGAAATGAAATGACAGGTTTCTTTATGTTTGCACTGAAATACTGCACAGTAAAGCTGAACTTACATTACAGCGTTTTACCAGTTGTGTGATGTTTTCATATCATGCCTTCGGAGATGGAATGAAACCTTCAATGAGTTTAAGGGAAACGTCCTGCAGTACCGCTTTCAACCACATCATAGAGTCAATAGGCTGGTGGCGCTGTTTTGAAAATCAGGTTGACTATATTTGTAGGAAACTATTAACAGCCAAGTGATTAAAGCCTTCTAGGGGAGAAAAAGCAGGACTCTGCTAACTCTCAACCACAAGATACACATATAAAAATGCAACATGCAATAACTTGTTGAATTCTGTCAATTCTTTTAAGGATATGTTTTTCCGAAACACACCATCTCAATCAACTAAACTGGAAATGATAATCCAGACCATCATTCAGTCAGTGCCACATATCTACCAGGTATAGAGATAGTTAGGGTGTCCATGCTGACTTGTGACCTGCTCTTCCTGAAGGCCTTGGGCATGCTGGCAGACACTTTGAATGACAGGACCACACTGCTGGACACAAACATCCAGAGCATTATGAAGCAGATTGTCTGTGGAGTTGTGAACATTCAAGCATCTGGCTACAGCCCTGACTGACATGACAGCATCCAGCATGCCAGTTTCTGTTCTTGCCTTTCTCTTGCCATCTGTGACATCATGTCATTTGAGTAAAGTTGCATTTTAAGCTGACCTTTAATAAAAGTTACACTTAACAAAGATGCATTTTACAGACTGAAAGTTAGTGAATGACTTGTGGTAATTCAATATAGAAACAATTCTGCCATTTCTCAGGTTCAGCCTAGACACATCAGAAATCTACAGCAATGATGACACAAGAAGGGATGTAACTAGAATTTCTCTCACTCTTTTTTCCTCTCTTTACTTTGATTTATGCACTTACAAGACAGTGCTTGGTTATCTGTCACATTACTGCAGGTATCTTGGTGAGCATGTTGTCTAAAGTAGAGTAGAGACCATTTGGTAAATATTGTGTATTCCAATATGTAGTACAATATTACATGAACTTTTTTAGCCACACCGATAAAGGCTAATAATCTCTAAATATACTTACATTGCATGTAAGTAGTTTATTTTTCTACTGATGGTAAAATGAATAGCCTGAAAACCCTGCAGATTGTAAAGCAGTATGATAATGATGAATATTGTTTGTTGCTGGTAGATGGTTTTACACACTATAATGTCACTTCATACAAGTGATACACACAGCCAAGAACAAAAAGTAGCAATGCAAAGTCGCATTTTCTTAAACACGTTGTAGGCTTCCAAGTTATTGATTAATGTAAAACAATAATTTGGTAACACATAAGGACCTCTGCTGGTCGTTTTTGAGAACATGAATTAGGGAAAAACAAACAGGCACATATTAAGAACACAAATATCAGGCTTTTGTTTGGCTTTGACCACAATCATCTGTTTTTATTGGAAATGAAAAGACACCTTGTGTTGAGAAACTACAGTTTAGAACAAGATAGATACATAATTCAAATCCTTAAATCTATGAAAAATCACAATATAATCATTATTCTGTTCACTGCCTCAGTGTCCGTCATGATACACATTAGCCTTACAGTATTGCAAATACATTACACATAGTTCAGACAAAGCGCTATCTGACTCAAAACAAGTCCACATCAATATCCACATCTAATATTAAATGCTGGATGAGAAATCAATGTGCGTTCCTCTCACCTCTCAAAGATACTTGGGTTCAATAGTGGGTCAAATATCCCACAGAAATAATTTAAAAACTCAATTACCAGATGCATCTTTCTTCCTTAAGACAGCATTCATAAGATAAAACAACCTGCATCAATGGGAAATTTTCCTGTGTCCTATGATTGGCATATCAATTTATCATATCTCCTGCACTGACACTAATGCAGAGCAAACCAAAACATAGAAACGTATTAAAATATTATTTGACCAAGTTCTATAATGTATTGACCTGCAATGCATGTCCACTACTAAAAAAACAAAACTGCATTTTTTGTTTTCTAGCAGCTGTGTAGTTTGGCATATTCATTCATGTATTGTTTGTTTTTTGTTTTTTTTTGCTCTAATAGAATAAAAGGGCCTGTAGACAGGCAGGCAGGCAGGCCACTCATTAGAGTGATTTATTTTTATAAGTGAATCTGAACCCCAAAGGCAAACTAAGAAACAACAAAGTGAAGTTCCAAGTCCATGTGTTGGGCACAGAGTGGTGGCCATTATTTAGTAATTGAGTCATCTTATCATGTAGATGATGGAGTTAATCTTGGGGCATTTTAAAGTCTGAAACAAATTGCAAAAGAGAGGAATGAAATGGGGTACTGAAGTGAATTTGCTCTTATTTGTTGAAGCCATTGATATCCTCAGGAACAAGGCCTTCCATGACAGCACGTTTTGACTCCAGGATCTGCAAACAAAGCAAAGATTTAATGGAAAAGACAGCACATGCACATTTCATACTGCAACTATGTACTCCTGGATTATTTTAAATGAGTAGAATTTATCCCTGAGCTATGAACCAATAAATCCAGTCTTTACAAAATTTTGTTTTTATAGACATGGTTGGAAATGTGTAAATAACTTAAACATTTATTACTGCAGCAACTTATTTTATCGGGCCATGTCCTACAATCTATTAAATAAACATTTTGCAAAATTTAAAAATATATATTTGTCATTTTGTATATGAAGTCTTCCTCCTTACTCCTGTATTTGTCACGGTGTAATTGTTCCCGCAACTTCTCTCAGACTGTATGAAAACCTTGCATATGCTGCAAAGAATATTTTTATGTTGCAAATAGATGCAAACCTCCCACTAAAGCAAGCCAGCATACAATAATCATGAAGTGTTTTCTTTTTGAATACTTGACCTGTCTGTTTCACTTTCCAGTTCATAAAGATATGGCTTCTATACATACTTTTTTATTTATTTATTTATTTATTTATTTATTTTTACAAATTTCAAGTATTCTTCATGAGTAATTATGGATTTTCCCTCTGCAGTTTGCTTGGATTTTGTCATGCACTCATGCTGAACCTATGCATTGCATTGTGTCCATGCGTTTTATTTGTAAATTTCTAAACTGGTGAACGTTATGAACAATAGTGAGCAGTGATCCAACATTTATGAACTTTATATCCAGTATAGTAGTACCTAACAATAGGTTATGTTGTGTGGTCTTCAAACTTTCATTGTTTTACTGGTTTATTTCCTGAAAGTCACTCCTATAATCAGTGCTTTGAGCTTTTTAGCATTGTAGATTTCAGGGTTACTTAAACTCTGTCTTCTATTTCTGGCAATATCTACAACAGTGGATGTTAACGGGAACAGACTGGAGTGCCTTAGGGCATAAATGACACAATTCTCTTCCAAGTAAACAAAAGATAATAAGATGATGACATATAATAATGGATAACTATTTATGTTTTAGTGCTATACTTACCTGGAAGCTAGCACTGAGGCCAATGATGCTTTGCATGTTTGTACTGTAGTAACCCAAAACATATTGTCCACCTAGCAGAGGAATCTCATCCTTCTCCACAGATCTCTGCAACCAAAACACACATACATACATACATGTAAATGAAGCATGCATTCAGAATTGGTGAAAACATTACAGTAAAGCTTCACTTGCACTTCACCTGTATGACTTCGTTTATCTCTGGCAGGTCGTCTTCTCTGACCCAAACAAAGGTTTCATAGTCAGCCGCACTTTTAAATCCCACCTACAGATCAACAATCCCATCAGTTCAAGTCCATCTAGTATTATGCTGTTTCACCTATTGTATTTTTTACCCTACATCTGTCCCAGTACCTTGTAAAGGCCGATCCAGTCCCATGTGGAGGACATGAAGTCTTCTTGGATGGTGTAGGTCAGAAGTGCATCTTGGTCGGCGCTCCACACACCCACAGGAGATACGTGCACCAGTGGTGTGTCAAAACATTTCCTCAGCTGCAGGAAGGACAAGGAGAAAGAGAAGGAATTTAAAGCTGATTTAGCGGTTGTATCAGTAGGGAAACAGCAGATTTATGAGTCCTACAGTGCGTCTGTTCTCACATCCAGACTGAAGGTTGCAATGACAGGCTTGTGGTCACTGACTCCATAGCTCATATCAGAGGTGTACTTGTCCTGGGTGACCAGGATTGGAAACTCATCTTGTCCATCAACTGTGGAAGTTGATGCCTTCTCCTCCTCATCATCCTCTGATGGCAGAGTTTTGGGTTTGATGCGCCAGAGGATGCGATCTGTCCAGGCTGGCTTCCTCTTCTTGCCACTGAGGAAAGCAAAAGCAAGGATTGATAACACAATTTATATTTGAGGGTGCATACATTTTTTTTAATCTGTTTCTTACCTGATATGCCACATTTTCAATAATGTCACAGTGCTTACAATTCTTATATGAAAGTATTGGAAACAAGTGCAGTTAAAGAACACAAACTTGACACACACACATGCAGTGCAGTGCTGTACCTACAGTGCAGCATGCAGCAAGTGATGGATGCTACGAGTGTACAATACCACGTGACACGGTATTACAGCTTATGTGTACTAATTCACTATGAAAAGCAACAGATGCATTATGCAGGAACAAACAGTTGAGTGCTCAGTGCAGGAGGAGGCGTAATGAATTTGCAGATCATGTCCGCAATTATTATGTTTACTAAACCTGTTAGTGTCCATTTATATCAGTGTCTCCATATACATTGTAATTGTAGGTTATGTAAATACATGAGTAGGTGTGATGTAAATAATCCTCAAAGTGCAGATTCTATAATCTAGGACCCTCTCTGACTTTTATGGGGCGTATCTATAGAGACACCCACCTTGGTGGGTCTAGCTCCCTGTACCAGGCCCCAAACCAGACAGAGAGCAGCCCCCAGGTGAGTGAGGTGAGGAGGAAGAGGAGGGTGGTGCTGCAACGCTGCAGGGGTCTGGGTCTGTACATGGTTAGGGGCAGTGCCACAGTGCTCTTTCTGAGAGAGACACATACATGCTGCTAGTGTCAGGAATGGATATGACTCAAAGAAAGAGGTTCTCCCAACTTCATCTAAACATCAGGGTTTACAGTGTACTTGCAAAAGTATTCATACCCCTTCAACTTTTCCACATTTTGTCACGTTACAAGCACAAACCTAAACACATTTCAGATTTTTATTTGTAAAAAGTCTTGAACACCAGTTATCATTTTCCTTCCAATTCACAATTATATGCCACTTTGTATTGGTCGATCACATAAAATCCCAATAAAATACATTTAAGTCTGTGCTTGTAATGTGACAAAATGCAGAAAAGTTCGAGGGTTATGAATAATTTTGCAAGGCATTGTACATCTTAGGCTGCTGTGCTATGGGTTTCTGTTTAGTGGCTCACTATGCTTCAACTAAAGATGTGATTGCAGAAGTGCTGGGACAAAAGACTCACAGTGCAGTGACTGAGGAATAAGTGAGTATGGGGCATGCAACACAAAAAAAAAATCTAATGTCTTACTTAAAACCCAACCATGACTTTGGAGCCCTGTGTAAAATTCAAATGGAAACAAGAGATGAAAAAATAAAGTTTGCACAGTATGTGTGTGTGTGTGTGTATTTGTACAGAAACATATGTTACCTGGTGTCATAGGTGTCAGAGTTACGGTCAAACTTGTAGGTGGGTTTAAAATCTAACGGTCCTTCCTCAAATTCCTGCAGGAACGGTTCCTTCTTTTTCATCATGATGAGCTGCAGGAACACAACACGCATTGAGAAGAGTGCGTTATTGTGTGTATGCATGTGTGCATGTGCTCACTCTGTGGCACAATACCTGGTCTTTGTTCCACAGCAAATTAAGGCGTCCGCTGTTGATGGACGAGCGGAGAAAGTGCAAGCCATGGTCTGCGATACGGAAGTTCAGATCACCAAACCAGAACACCACCCTGTGAGACAGTAATCGACTGTCATTTTACCTGCACAGCAACCCACAGTGCATAAATTTACAGTGTTTGTGTGTCTCTGTGTGGGTGCACAGACTTGTGGTCCCGGATTTGTGGGGTGTCATAGAGGTCAAAGTCTTGCGCCTCCAGGATGTACTCAAACTCATCAACACGCTGCAGAGAGTAGTTCATGTGAGCTGCTAGGTGGCAGTTGAGGAAGCACACCATGTGACCATAGAAGGAGAAACGCACCGACACTCCTCCTTTGTTACCCTGAAATGGACACACAAGAGGGGAAGAAAAGAGTCTGTAAGAAAGATTTTAATATAATCTTTCAAGAAAAATGAATACAAGCCATTGTAAGTAAAAATATTGATTCATTTTACTGTGTTTTTACAATATTTTCCAATATAATATATTGAATTGCGATTTAAAACATGCTTACTTTTTATTCCTACTTTTTAAACATGAATATAAAATTTTTGGTGTATTTTTGTTTTCCCCTGTGTTCTGGCACCATTTTTATTGTTCTTTGTTTGTGATTGCATACTGTTTAAACTGTTGCACATTCCACTAAACAAGCACAATAAGCCTTTCATAATGTGTCTGAACCCTGCAACGTTTGGTGCCAATGGGATTCCTGGTGTGCAGAGTTTGATAGTGCTGTTGCCTACAAGGTTCACAGCTAACTAGCGCTCCATTTCTAACTTCATACCCAGTAGCCAAAGATGCCAGTGCGAGTGTAAGTGGTCTGGATGTTTCTGATGAAGGGGAGATGAATTTGTTTGGCAAAAACCAGCAGCAGCAAACCCTGCATCCTCACTGATGTGACCTAGACACAGACGGAGACAGACGGCGAGAGATTCATTAGTCAGCCTAGCATTGTAGCCATTCAGTGGTTTTGTGCTTTTATTTTGAAAAAAAATCTTTTCTTCTGCTAAAAAAATCTACTTAATTGAATTTCAAATCCCAAAAAATGTAATTTAACTTTTATTGTGATGTTGTATAATATAATGTAGTACATATTTACATATGAAAGACAAATATGCTGCATTAAAGATACAACCACATCAAATGAAATCTCAAATTTGATGTAAGCGGTGTTAAAATATGTTTAATTCATACAAACACAATAATTCATACACTTCCATAGATACTGTTCCACACTAGTATTCTGTCCTCTCTCACCTTCACAAATCCTCTGGGTGCCAATGTGTCCATAAAGACGTGGCTCCAGGAGTCCTCTGCTATCAGGTCTGAGATGAACCTGATTGGGGTGGCATTTACCTCCTGCAGACTGATACACACCAACACAAACTAAGGATAAAATCGTTACACAATGGCATATTTGATCTTGTTAGTTTGGTCTTCTGTAACATCTTTTCCTTCTTTTTTTGCCCCTGCAGCACCTACATTAAATACTTGCTTATTTATTAATCACTTTCTTGGCCTACTCACCCAATCACATAGAGGTCTGTGGGGGGCTGGACATCTAGTTGCAGCAAAGAGGTGACGTCTTCTGGAGGCTCTGCTGTGGCCACATTCCAGGTCACCATGTGCAGCCTGTCAGAGTGTTTGGTAATCATCAAAGTTGACCAAAGCGATGTAAAAAGCAGAAATACTGATAAATATCAGATATAATGCTACACTGTGCATGTTATTAATACAAATGTTTCAGTAAAATTTTCTATGGGAAACAAACAACTTTGGAGTGCAAATATCTATAAATATCCACTTTATTTTCTACTACTGTCTCATTTCAACATGCAGCTTAGAATACAACATTCTACAGTTCAATTAATAAGAAATTGAAAAAACAGGTTACTTGGAAACTACATAAAAAACTGCAAATCTAGAAATTTCAATTTAAGAGTCAATCAGCTAACATTAGAGCTTCTACTTCATGATAGAGCCCCTTTCTCTAGGGTGATGAAACAAGGTAAGTATAAGATGTCCCTGTTTCTTCCTGAGAACTCAAACACCTGCACGTGTATCTGTGTGAACCTGTGTACGAATGAGTTAACATTTGCCCCCGTCAACCTGAATGCATCTGTGGGAATAAAGCGGCCGCAGAGCTGAAAAGCTTCGTCCAGCGTGCGGGACACTTCTTCACTGGCTTCATCGTCAGAGCTCATGTCCTCTACGCAGGTGAGCAGCTGGGACAACCGCTGGCGGAGAAGCATCTTCGTCCTTGAGCCCTGAGACGCTGAGCTGCTCATGCTGTCTGAGCGCACACGGGGGCTGTCTGTCAAAGGGTCCATCTTTGAAGGTGAGATTTTTTTACAAAAAGGTCGGAGAACGTCCTCACCTGTATGTCCTAAAGGCCCGAATAGTCAGAAAACAACTTAAATCAAAAATAAACATGCAGTCCTGTAAGAGCAAGCAAGCAGAATCCAGTGAAATAAATGCCTTTGGTTTGATTTCTCCTCAGATTTTGGTTTTTGGTTCAGCTGGTTGCAGCCATTAGATGAGAAAGGCCTTCACTCTGCCCAGGCTGCTGGAAGTAATATGAAGTGATTCCTTGTTAGACGAATCTTTCCGCATGTGCTTCACGCAGCTTCTGGTTAAGGTCCTCCAAACTCAAAAGCCCAGGGTGAAGTGTGCCGGTGCAGCCCTTTCTCCGGTCGAGTCCTGTGCGGTCATACGCGACTGGCACAGCAGTGGGGTCGACTCAGGAATGCAGGCGAGAGTGAGTGAGATTTGGAGTTTAATCGCAGGCAGGAGGCAGGCATGTGAAAGTGTGTGGGTCTTTCTGTGAGTGTATGTAGTCGCTGAGGAGTGGAAGAGGTGGACTGGAGGCTGATCCTCCATCATTGCCAGTATTGTTGCAAGACTTGGGTAACCCTTCAGATCCCTAAGAGGTTTATCACCAGTGTTCTCTCTATCTGTGCACAGAACAATGCGTGTAACCCCACAGCTACACACATGCATTAGTGAAGGGACAACAGCGCACAATAGCATTAGCTTCTTTTGGCCTAAATCCAGGCTCTTCTCATATGGGTGAAAGGTTATCTTTGTAAACCCAGAGAGAGGTGGTGGGGGCGTTAAATGCAGTTTTAGAAGCTGTGGCAAATGCATTTATAGGATTTATTTTCACCAGGACAAACCTTAAATAATTCTTATGAGGAAGTGCTACAGCACAGTTAATAGTGGACAAATTACATAATAGATTTGGAACCTCATTACATGAAGCAATCAACAAGCAGAGCCTCATACGTCACCGGTTTAAAGATTTCAAAACAATAAATGCGGAGGGAGGATATTTACAGGTTTAGAAATGTCAGAATTAAGTACCCAGCATTAGAAAAATCTGTCTTTTTGGAAAAAATAACAGAGATTAGAAGTAGAAGTCTTGAAACTGGCTTCTACAATTTAGATATCCTGAACTACAATATGTACATTACAGCAAAAAGTATACCATAGCTGTAAAGACTGATTAAAACTCGTGTTGCACACATTGTTTTTTAAAGAAGTGCGTATATGTGTGGGCAAAGAAATGCAAAACAATGGACATTAATTACATTGCATTATATTTAATGAATGATAGTGACTTTGAAAACATCCCTTCAATCATATGAATAAATAACAAATTTATTTTAAAAATCCAAGTTGAGTTGCTCAAGACTTTAATTAAAAAATCATGAAAGTCCAAAATGGTCTAATATTTGCATAACTCTGGTGGATACTATGAAGGAAAAGAGACAGGAATAGAAAATACATGTATAAATGATAATGCTAATCATTGGTGTCCCACTTCTCCCTGCCACTTGTTGTAACTGTCACATGCACAGACTTAGGGGTACATTCTTTAGCAAGAATAGGTGTTAAGTGGATAACTAAGGAGTTCATTGGTGAGAAATAATGAGTAGGAGGCTATTTAATTTCATCAGAGCCATGCAACGACTCAGAACCAGCAGCCACAAGCTACTTACGAAGATTAGGCAATCCAACTCTGTTATACCTTCTTTTTTTGGACTTTTGTTCTTGCACTTTGTGCTTTTTTTGCACAATTACTTTCATCACTCTCTTTGTTGCTTCCTGCTCCTTATTCATGCATTAGAAGACAAAGAAGAAGAAGAAGATGACTGTATGAATACTGCTGCTCTTACCTGCACTTGTCTCTCCCACCACTGCGAAATCTTCCAGTGCTCATTGTCTCCCCTGTGGGATACACACACACATATGCTTGAACAAACTGTACACAAAGAGGGAACACACACACACACGGAGCACAAATGCTTGACCTTATTCCAGCCACTTTACCGGGAGCATACACCCACCATAGCCCAGCAAAAATATACAAAATAGACAAAGCCAGACCTGACAGGGATGCCTGAAAGTCATTTCTGAAATGGCTCTAATCACGTCTAATCACAGTTAGCTTCAGCCATGTTAAAGTGACAGTGCCCTGAAGATCACATGTTTAGTAAAACTTGACCAAAACCTTACTGGTGGATAATGGCTGTTTCATTGTTCATATTGCCAAATTGAACGTGTAGTGGAATTATTTGGTAAAAAAACACAAAAATATTACCGTCAGTGAGCTAATGCATGATTACAGCTAGTGGCAAAATTATGAGGATGCTACAGCATCCACCATTTCAGACTAGAGACACACCTTTCTTGTCATTTGTGAGGACACTGAGTTCACTTAAACCTACATCTTTTCTTTGGCCACTTGGGGGCAGCACTACAAGTTAAAAGTAAGTTTCTAATTGGTAACAGCTTGTTAATGACCCCTAGTGGAGACTGAGCTAGGCTAAGGGGGTCAACCAGGTTGTTTTAGGGTGGATACCGATGACGATTATTAGTGATCAAGGGGACAGCTAATGGTATGTAGAGTAGATACATATACGGAATATTTCCATTTAAAAATGTGCCAAACACAAACTCAAACAAAAATCTTTGTTAAAATATCTTTGATAAATTTGCTTATGTTTTTCATGTTTAATCAAAAGAGGCTTTTCAACATTTATCCTGAAGTGTTAATGGGCTATTACTTGTGATGTGTAACCAATCACTTAGTGCAGTGGGCGGGACATTGGTCAAGACAAGGGGCTGACTACAGGTAGAGAGAGCTGGCTGCATCAGAGACAAAGTCTTTTAAATGTAGTTTTTTGGGGGGGATTTCTTGAAAAAAATCCAATAATAGGAAAATACTGAAAAGTGAATCCGATACTCAGGCTGATAATTGGTTGACCCATAATTTTTAATCTAGCCACCTACTGTAACAAATACAAGTTCAGGTTTTGTCTGTTACAATTTAGCTCTTTTTTATTTGATCTACATTACCTCCTAATGTATCTCCTAAATTAGTCTCTAAATTCACCACCTATTTGGTGGTGGGTGCAGAATGTACAGTGGGTGTATCAGATCTTTTTTCAGTTTTATTGCTGAAAATGAAAACTAGTTTGATGAGAGTAATGAACCAAAACAGTATTTGTGGCTGAAAAACTAAAAGCACTAGCTGCTAAAATGTGTCATAGAATTGAATATGACTGCAAAGTGAACTTAAAATTCTCTCTGTGTGTACTTAACTACGAAACTCTTTTTGCATTACACACAGCCAACCAATCCATTAGAAATAAATCTTTCGACTAGTACAGCTTGAACCATAACTGCTTTGTCCAAAAGAAACAACACACCCAATCTTAATAGCGCTGAAAAGTGCTAATGCTGAAAGTCTTAGCCTGAAAATAAATGTTTGATGATAAATATTGGCTTCTTTGGTTGTGGCCTTTGAGAACTGTTTTGTCTCCAAGCAGCCAGAAAACAACAACGTTTAACACCGACACTATTACTTAAATCTCCTCAAGCAAAATACAATAATTGACAGTAAATTAAGCACTTGTGCGAGATAGTTTTGTCTGTATACAAACACATAAATCGCTCTATCAAGTTCAGAAAAGCTTTCTGACTCCAAAATGTTGTGCATTTGATTCAAAATTTTGTAATACAATGTTTTCTTTGCCTCTTGAAGCAGTTAAAGGGAAAAAAACAGTACCTTTGTCTGTGTTTCTTTCTTGTGGTGTCTGGAAAAAGCTGCAGACTCCGTGCGCACAGATGACAAAATTCTCCAAAGGGGAGTCAAGAGACTGGATGTGTTTTCCTGCAGCGAGTCCCGTTGTTTGAGCGTTTTATTCTCTTTTTGGTTCAGCTGCTCCCCTTCTTGGTGCAAGGTCCTTCGCTCAACAAGCCACGCTGGACTTAAAGCATAACATCGGATCAAGCTCTTATCCCAGGTTGGTTAACAACCAGGAGAGAAAGTGTTCATGAATGAACACGTCTGTTTGTTGCATGTCAGCATGACGCATGGTATTTGTTACATTAAAGGCCTCATTGTATGCACATAAATAATCCTTCACTTTCTTAACAGTATGGAATGTATAAGGTGCTCTGCTTTATTGTGTGCTATATCAACGTAAAGACAAACAGATCAGTCATTTCTCCTAAAGAGCAACGACTCTGGCCATTGGTGTGTTATTTTTGTCACATTGTAGGCTCTGAATGTAATTGGGTGATTTTTGGCAATTGAAAGTAGATCCTGACTAATACTGGACTTTAGG
The DNA here is from genome assembly GCF_022539595.1 of Amphiprion ocellaris. Classification (NCBI taxonomy): domain Eukaryota; kingdom Metazoa; phylum Chordata; class Actinopteri; family Pomacentridae; genus Amphiprion; species Amphiprion ocellaris. Next base: position 12,321,297 of record NC_072779.1, on the reverse strand, counting down.
AAATAAAATAATTCTAATATATTTATATATACATATATATATATATATATATATATATATATATATTATATATATATATATATATATATATATATATATATATACAGGAAGACAGTATTTTTAAGTTGCATTAAAAAGGGAAATGATTGAAATGAAAATGCATGTAGTTTCTAGCAATATGGTTCACAGATTAGTTAGCAACTTCCTGTAAAGACACCACTTTACTCCACACCAGCATCTGCTACATGTACTGCAAACAGTGCTGAGAATATTGTAAACTACTGAGTTGGAGCTGCTCTGCTGGACAAATATGTAATGACACAATTTCAAAATTATCCCAAGCATGTTTTTTGAATCTATCTGTCAGCTGTAATTGTAACCATAAGATATCTGTTGTCTGCAATGAAAATATTTTAGCATTAAACAGCAATTAGTTCAGTTTGGCTCAAACATTTGCAAAGATCACGGTCAGCGTTTTGCATACAGGCCTCCACAATTTTATGGGTTCCCTTATTTATAAAAGAAATAGCTTGACAAGTGGTGACATTTTGAAATAGGAGTATTTGCTTCCTCACTGAGAGTTAGATAAGAAGCGGAATAAAGAAAAAGCCAAAGTGGAAAGCTAGTTAGAATAGCCTAGCTCAGCTTTCTGTAAAGGGGGAAGCGGTCCAAGTTTGGACCTTTTAAAGATAAGAAATATTTCTATCCACATATTTTAAATTCAAATAAAAAATGTAATGATTATTTAATCCATTAAATCACATACAAAGAATGTAAGTGGCCTGGCAAAGACAACATAACTTACCAATTTTATACCTATACATCAACAAAGAATATAATTGAGCTTCAGAGGTGCTTTAAAGTAGCTTTTTTTACAGTAACAAGGACACAAGTGGGATCAGTCATTTCAGTTTATTTCCCATGTCAAATGTCTAATTACTCATTTGAACTATTCTAAAAAAAACTAAGAACTAAAAAAACTAAAGAGAAAAACAATTAGCCTCCTTTTATTAATTAAAGAAAAATAGGTTGCAGTCCTTCATTGTTGTATTCTATTAAAATCCATAACTGTATCTTGACTTAGTTACAATAACTATGAATTTTCTGAACTCTGAAGTGTTTTTTTAATTTAAATTTTGGTTTAAACTGTTACAAAAATAAAAACATTTGTAAGAAGTCACTAAAAATCACTTCTCAAAAGCAGGATTTACACTATTTGTGACTGAATCCTGTAAGGTTATCACAACTATTTCTATCAGTTTTTACTCACAAGACAAAAAAACGTACTAGCTCATAGAGGTTTACAATTCTAAACATTTCCTCCCAAACACCCACACACTGAGCAGAGTCTCATCAACATCTCCCAAAATGTGTAGCAGCTCTCTGTCCTGGCCCCTCTTCTGCCTCATAATCAGGATTTAAAGTAATCTTTGCCATCCAAAGCCTGATTAATTTTACCCTGCCTACAGTGTTTGTGTTTACATGTGTGTGGTGGATGCTGTCTGCTGCTGTGTGGGTTTTTGAGACTCCATTGGGGGCACTAAAGACAAATATTTACGTTGCATATTTTGTGGCTTTTATTAACCTCTTTATTTCCAAAAAATATTGACATTTACCAATTTATTTGTTTAATGTAGATGCGTTGTTTAATTTGTGATGATTGATGCACAATTGCGTAAAATTTGCCTTTTGGAAAATGTGTTAAATGCCTTTTAACCATACAGCATGCATGCAAAACTTCAGCACGCAGCAAAATAATAAAAGATGGTATAGTGCTGCAACATTTGGAATGTCTTTCTAAGCTGTTGCACTTCCAGTTATTTCTTCCAATTTGTCCAAATCCACTGGTAAGTTGCCGTATTAAACCTACTGTGTGAAAGCTTCTCAAAGCTTTTTGAGAAATGGGACCACAGTTTTCAAAATGTCCAACTCTCAGCTCTCATAGCTACATCTGAAGCTGCTACAATGCACTGATGCACAAACCCCTTTGCCAAAACTGTAAATAGGTGAGAATTTCATAGCTCTTGTTTTTTTAAAAAAAAAAAAACCCAAAGAAATCACATCAAACTTAAGTACAGTTGCTTTGCTTCTTTTTATTGATTTCTTTACGTCTCCAATGTACAGTAGTGTTATTAGAAGATGACAAAAAGGCACAAATTCACAATAAAAGAAAGTAAAACAGGAGACAAGTTAACAGGAGTGAGAGAGAGAGAGAGAGAGAGAGAGAGAGAGAGAGAGATTTAACGATTTAAAAACAGTTTGGGATTATGGAATCATTTGGTTTCATACTCTGATTATAAATTGAGGAATCTAACAACAGGTATCTATGAGATTGTCTCTGTTAAACCATGTTCTCTCACAAGTTTTCTATGTTCAGACTCTTAAAATGGACCTACTGACAGCATCAGCTTTCAAACAACCACATTTAATTGTCTTTGCGTTTTTTAAAATTCTGTGTCGCTATAAACTCTGACACTCCAGCACCTGGTTGAAGCTGCTCCGAAATGTAGAATAATCCCCCTTTGATCCCCATTGCTAATCACAGGAGGGCAAAATCTAACCTGCACCGAGGCTCCATTTAGGGCTAAAAAATCAGCTTATCCTATGGATCAATGAACTGACCCAAGCTGCCGATATATGTTCCTTTTCAGTGAGAGAAGCGAGTGTAGTTCAGAGACTGACAACAGAGGTACAACAACATTCAGAACAAAAATATATATTTATACACTGTCCTGCCAATGAGACGTGGTGCCTTTGAGGGAACAGCATGAGGACAGGAAATAGTGAACAGGGGTTCTGCTTCGTTTTGAATTTTTTTCCCCTCTCCATATACAAACCGCACAACAACTTTACTGCTTTGCATCCTAAAATCTGCAGCGAAATCATCTCTAACAATATGTAAGAATGCATTTTTAATGACTACAGCTGACAGTACTCCTCAGAATGTCTTATCAGCACTAAATTTCAGCAACTCTAACTCTACATTTCCTCACAATAATACTCCTGTGAGAACGACTTGGTCGCTGTGGTCAGTGTCAATGCTAAACAATTAGCGACGGAATAAGAGGACCAAGTGTTAAAGAGGGTGTGCTGTAGGTTTGGCAGGACAGTCCGATCTATATATATGTGTTCATCTACATTAATTTATTTACTATTTACAAAGTCAATACATACAGTACATCCACAAATCTCCATGATTCAGTTGGTAGCCCCATCACAGACACTGAGTGAGATGTTTTATGGACACAGAGGTGGCGGGTTTGGACATCAAGGGCCAGTGTTTGTTCTTTAAAGGGGAGGCAACAGAAAGTGGTCTGCAGTGATGGACTTAGAAACTTCATCTGACATATAGAGACATTAAATAAAAGTGGCCAAAAATGGCAAAAAAGTAGATTTTCAATGTTATAGACAGACTTTCATGGAAGTCTGAACTCTAATAAATGTCAAGAATAGTTTTGAATAGATTTTTTAGGCCAATAAAACAAAGTTCATAGGATTTCTTGTATACTGTGTTTCAGCAGGCCACATATATACATGTATGTTGGCTAGTAACTGCAAGAAGACACTGCTCAAATGCCTCCTCATTATTTGTTAATTATTATCTGTTAAATGATGTCAATGCAAGTCCACGTGTCCCTGCAGACTCCTACTACACACATTAAACTGAACAGACCTTTAGATTGGAAGTGACTGCTGGAAACCTGCCAGAAAACATTTGCATTCTTTGGAATTTCATCAAGTTAATAGTGATGACTAATGCAATGGGCCTGGGAAGATATAATGTCACAGCTGCAGAGTTGTTCTTGTAATAAGAGCCAGTGGCAGGGATGGATCAATAAAACACTAAAAAAAACATTATTAATATTCAGCTATAACATATATATCATACACTGCACTTAATCTAAATTTTATTTGATAAATGCCAATGGAAAGCCCTTCAGTGGAACTGATATTTCTACTTTTTAACATTCAGTCAGATTCCACGCAATTGTGCACGATCTTGATCTCATCTTGATGCCAATTGGTTGCAAGCATCTCCAAAAATAAAAATGAATGTTTTATTTTATTTGCTGGATGTGAAAATGATTTATTTATCAGTCATTAACACATGCTTATTAGTGCAAAATATCTGCTTTAACATCTTTTATGCAATAATCTAGATATAAACCTGATAATCATCTTTTAGTTTTGATGGCAGTTTCTGTTAAAATCAGTCAGTTATACTATTATAGCCTTTTCACATTATCTGTTGCCTACTCTTTAACGTTTCCACACTGTAGAAATATGCAGAGGATGTGAAGTAAACAGAAAATGAGAAAATAAAGGTAACTGTCGACAAAAAAAGAGGCCAAACAAACGTTAACAAGAGGAAGAAGGAGAGTGCCTGCTGTTATCACTCCTCTAGCCTCATTTCTTCTTCGCTTCCTTACCCAGCTAGCATCAGCTCTCTGCAAAGACACACTCGACTGTATATCACTTGTGTACACCCATGCATGTACCAAAAACACCACATTAATACAAACAACAGGCTTCAGATTCCAGCAGGAGAGAAAACCACCTCATCCGACAGACGGACACGATAAAACTGCCATTTTATAAATAGTTATTCAACAACTTAACTGCTCTCGACTTTCAGCTCTGCTTTGTTTAAATTGTTCTCGTGACAAACGGAAGATAGATTTGTAATGATAAAAGAGAGACCAACGTGTCATGATAGTTATTGCTATTGCTGGATAAGACCATTTATCCACTGGAGATGACACAATGAGAGACAGGGCAAGAACTGATGAAGTCGCTGTCAGGCTGAAAAAAAGACAGTCCCACACTCGATTATGGCTGTTCCAGTTGTCTGCAGTAAATTTTCCATTGCAGAGTGATACATTTGACTTGTATCACTGTAGACTACCTCTCTCTCTCTGTATTTGTGTATATGCATTATTGTGTATTTCTATTCAGACATGATCTTCCATTATCGTACTCTCAAGCAGTCTGAACAGCCTGATGAAACCGAAGAGCTTAGAAACGATCAGTCGAAAAGTAAAATATGGCTGAAAACCTTGATGACCTAACAATACTACAGAAACACACACACACTCATATATATACACACACACACAAAGAAACAGAAGCGCGCACACACACAAACTCACAAAGCAGCAGAAAAGCCAACGAATGCCTCAACATATTAAGGAAGATACCGAGAAAAAGAATCCTATTTGTTAGGTCGGGAGTAAAGCCTCCTTTCAGACCTCGCAGCTGTGGTTTGAAGACTCGCAACTTGATTTCAACAACAAAAGGAAAACACTGCATAAAGCCTGACACAAATGGAGAGAAGGAGGTACTATGACAAATCAAAAAAAAAGGAGAAAAAAAAATATCACAGGATCAAAACGCAACACTGAGCAGACACAGCTTTGTCTGGAAAAAATAAACATCCACAGACAACCTTACAGAATCATTTTAAAAACCCTGTTTATATATATTTATATTTATATATATATATACTTCAATACAATTATTCAGCTCCCCGATATACTGTATACTGTATATATACACCATAGGGATATCTTAAATAGAAAGAAATCCTAAATTGCAGAGATAAATACCGCTATTCTCTGTAGTTTAGAACGATTTAGAGAGAGAGAAAGAGAGGACTGACTGACGAGATCTATAATGTTGCTACTGGAGGCCTCAGAGCAGTTAATAAGATGGGATCACTAGATGAAGAAAATAAAAAAAGGACAGATGGGACGCGAGGAAGGAAGGAAGGATGGGGTGAAGGAGATCAGCTGAAAACTGGGAGTTTTACTGGGTCCAGGTCCCTGAAAACCAGATTGCACTGCAGGAGGAGGGTTTTGGACTGGCCGGTCAGATGTTGTGTCAGTTGAGACAAAAGGAGGATGTGAATCCGCTGGTGTCTGGGTATTCTGGTCTGAAAGATAAGACAGAGATCATATCAGATGCATGTCCACTGTCCCAGCAGTTTTATACCTTCATAGGCATATTTATTGGCTTTTTAAAAAAATGCCATCAGATTGAAAGCCCAGACAGAGTTAGCAGCTGACTAGTGACCATAGAGTTTACTAAAAAGTTGCATATTTTACAGAGAGATCCGAAAGAAGAGTCTGTAAAAATTCTCACCTAAATATGCACTGAATGTTACTTCAAATAACCTCATACGCATCTTTAGCATTTGTAATTTTTTGGTACTTATTAGCCAACTTATGTGAAACTGATCTATCTATGATTATTCAACAGTCCTAATAATATCTCCCATGCTCCAAACTCCAGTCAAATTAGTGTTTAAACAATTTAACAACACTTCTAGTGATTGATTAACTTACGAAGTAACTCTCTGGGTCCTGCTTCTTAAATATTAATATTTTCTTTTGTGTTATATTACTGTAAATTTAATCATTTGGGTTTTTATTGAACGTAATTTTAGCTCTGGGATCTTGCGAGGAGCAATTACACAAAAATAATCGATCCTTCTAAATCAATGAATAAGTCTGATGTTATGTATATTAAAAAAATAGGTCTAACTGCACAGTAAAACTATGAAACGCGATGTTTGACTGTAATCCAATGCAACATCTGAACTCCTCTCACCTGATGAGCAGCAGCATTCACGGTCCGACACAACCTCAGTCCTCTAGAGCCACCATCCCTTTCACTGGATCCTTCACTCTCATCTGACGAGAAAGACAGTTCACACAAAGAAATATTGTATCTGATGTGCATGTCCTTACAGTGTTGTGTTTATATGGACGCATAAACATGATCTTCAGCGGTGGATTTACCTCGTCTAGCTCCCTACGTGTCTCCTCCTCCATGCGACGAATGTCTTCCATGTTCAATTCAATCCACTTATCGATCCAGCAGAACAGCTGACGATGGAAATTAGTGAACAAACGCTTCTCTTGCTGTCAAAAGAGAAAACAGAGAAAGTCATATTCTGGTTTTAGCATCAGAGATATTTAATTCTATCCTGCTTTACTTTGTTTATCCTCTACAGGCTGGTGCAGCGCATATATGCAGCATGATGGTACTTTTCTATTATTACTTCAAACTGTCAGGATGTACTGTTCGGATGCACAGTGTATATAACTCCATGGCACAACAGTTCATAACACATATGCAACTGACATGTTGTCCAGGAAAAACACATTTCCTGCAATAATGTCTGTTATCAGCAGACTCTCCTCGGCAGTTCACCTTGACCTGTGGCTTCCTGGATGTCATACTATATGTAAAGTAAAAAATTCACATAATCAACAAACCTTTTGAATGAAGTTTTCCACTTTATTTTGCAGGCCCCACCACTTGAATTTGACAGTGACCAGTTTATAGGCACACATATGTGGGCAGTCTTTCTTATTAGGAAGCTCCTTCTGCAGGCGCAAACACACAAACAGGGATTTTTGAATTGTTAACACAAGCATTGTTAAGTCTTGAGTCCAGCTGACTGGCCAATAACAAATCTTATCTGCATTTTCCATATCTACAAATATTGTAAAGCTTTTTCTACACACAGTTAACCCTCTGGACCACAGAGCCCAGCAGCGGGACTGAAAGACATGCTATCTCAACAAAATTACCAAAATGATAGCATTTGTCAGAGCCAGAAACTGTAAAAACAGGAAGAACCGGTGGATGTTCAACAGACTGTGATTCACTTATCTGTGCTGTTCTGTCAGCAAAATGACCCAAATCTAAGCTTAAAATTGTGATTTCCATTCAAAATCACTGTATCCTACATGTTTTGATTAAAAATCCCACCATAAAAATTATTTGCATTAACTAAATGATGTAAAGAAGCAAAGGTTTTGCACTCCTCTAGGCAACCATAAATGCCATTAGTGCTTCAGCTTTGACAAACACTCATGTGACAAAAATTCTGGGATTCAGCTGAACTGAGCTGAACTGTCGGCTGTGTTTGCACAGAACAGATATGGGGAAAAGTACAGAAATGTAACTGTCATACTGCACCAGAGACATTTTTATGCTCTCTCTCTCTCTACTTCTAGCCATGGTTGCGCTGTTTCGATAGAGGTGCAGCTCTTTATACAGCGAAATTAACCAACAGTGAGTAAAAATGTGACAGGAGCAAAAGACACCCAGTCAGAGGATTAAATTGGTAGGGGAAATGGAAAATCATTTATTTATCCCTTCATTTGTTGGCCTTAAACAATTACATATAAATATAATAAGTTTAAAAAATACTAAGATATCTACTAATTCTTAATTAGTGGGTAGTTAATCATAGTTTTGTTTTGGTTTTTTTGTAGCATGTCACTCCCTCTCATGCTTCATCATCCCAGGCTACATTATGAGAAAATGCTTGTTCTGTACTGACCAGTGAATACTGACTGAACATCATAGTTGCTAGGCAACAAGTGGGAGTGATGTTTCTTTTTTTTAACTTTTGCACATCAGTAATTATTAGTGAAGTGGTTGGTTGTCCTTGTTTATCATGTGTGAGACATGATAACAAGACGCCGTACCTTCCAGTCTGGTCCTAGAGGTCCTCGTCCTGTCTTCACCGACTTATACCTGCAAGGATCCTCCTCTGGCTTGTAGTCCTGAAGTGAGACAAGAAGAAACAGAATGAACAACACGGATGAGGTGACACAAGAAGAAAGATAACAAGCTGTTGTCATCATCTCAACGTGGATCTTGACAAAACCCACCACCGAGTTTGAAACGCCTGTCATCTTAAAGAAAACAAAACCAAAATGACGGCATTTATCAGAGGTAGAAAAGAAAAAACGAAATGATCTGCAGCTGCTAACTTTCTAACAGTCCTTGAGCCATACATTTGTGACAAGCCGTTTGAATGCAAAATTTAACCAAATCTAAACTTAACATTGTGACATTTAAAAAACATTAAAATTATTAACATTTGAAAAAAAAATTATTGTACAATAATCATAAGGGGAAAAAATTAAAAAGATTGTGTTCAACATTACAAAACTAACTTTATGCAAAAAAAAATTCAATGTAAAAATGCATCTTAAAAGAGCATTCCCTATTTCAGTGACAGAAGTATTGCACAAATACTGACCAAACTGTCAAAAATGAATACTGTTAAGGAGGTTATCCCTCACATTTTGATTTCATTGACCCCCTCGTCTGAAGGCTGTACTTCAGTATTTCATGCATGGTAGCTGTGTTGTACATGTGATTTAACATCAGGCTGTCACACTCATTTTCCTTTAAAACTGTGTGGACAACATTTGTCTGTCAAGTTACTCAAAATTGGAAATGCTGGTAAGGGCTAAGGAAAAATGAACCTTAGGACATGAACATGTCTCAATAAGTCAATGTGTTGGTCCCTTTTATAGACAAAGTAAAACAACAACAAAAAAACAGGTCTGCTGCATATATGATGACATACAAAACAAGTGTAGCACTGCCCCATGCAGCCTTTCAGGTCAAATCAGTTACTGTCCTTCACAATTACCTCTGGATGCAAAATGCAAAATGTTCATTAGCATGAGATTCTAAGGAATGCATGTATTCCATTAAATTTAAAAAATTAAAATTTCACACTCCTCAAGTGCAACTAGGAGGTCAGGTGGCAGAAAACTTTTTGGTTGAACTGGGCTGAACTACAGGCTGTGTTGAATGAAAAGATAAGATATAAGAACAGAAAAAAATTCAAAATATAAGTAATAAAACATCTGTAGTATGTAAAGTGATAACCCTTCCAGGAATTTGGAATAATGTTGTGGATGTTGTTTCCAGTTTTTTTTAAATTAATATTATTATTTTAGCAAAAAATAAATAATCAAAGAAATTCAATTGCTGATTTTTTTCTTTTCTTTAAAAAAAAGAAGATTTATAGCATAGTAACTTTGCTATGAGACACAAAAGACCATGGTCTACCGTTGTAGTGCTGTTTCAACAGAGGTGCAGGATTTTAGATTGCACTGAAAATGAGCACAGTAAATTTTTGGGGACTCAGAGGGTTAAGCTAACGTTCATTCACCTTTGGCTCCACTTGGCATCTGTCTGCAATATCAATATAGACTACATCCACCTTCTTCCAGGTTTCTGCATCCAAACCATGTACCTGAAACAGAAGCACAGCAACATAAACGCAAGTCTCCACAGGACGGCAAAATACCACACAGGCTCAGAGGAAACGTGTTTCTGAAGGTCTACATGATGCAACAGAAAATGCAGAAAATGATGCATATGAGATACATTCTTCTAGTAATTAGTGGAGCCTCTCTTTGCAATTTTGCACATTCATATTTATTTATATATACATAGCAGCACTGTCCCAGTAATTATGAGTGTGAACAACAAGGGGATTGTTTCTGCGCTTCAAGAATTTTTAGAGCAGCCTTTGATTAGGAGACACACAGTCTGAAGCAGAGAGAAACACAGCTAGCAGTAGAGGAAACAGACAATAAACAAAATGGGATCTGCTCGTACAGATATGCAGCTCATTATCATCTTCAATAATTACATTTTCAAGATGTCCCATGTCAGGTTTGTGCCATGTCTCGATCTTGATCAGGAAGTTATCTTTCATATACTCGTTCTGCGGAGAAAAGACAAGCAATTCTCAGTCAACAGCGTAGAGAACAGAATAATATTTATGCAAGTGAAACAACCTAAACAACACAGGTCAGTCGCCTGCTCTCGTACACCAACACACACACGCACGCGCGCGCGCGCGCACACACACACACACACACACACACACACACACACACACACACACACACACACACACACACACACACACAGAGTAATGGTGTCTGACTTATCCCTGCTGCTCTGTCACTGAAATAGATCAAATTTCTTTCTCAGCTTTCCAGTTAATGTTCTCCCTCTATGGGGATCAGAGTTTGCCGTGTCCTGTGTGTCAACATACATGGATTTCTCTAAGCGCACACAAAAAACAAAAATACTTACAGTGATAACTGCAGAGCCAGATGACAGAAAGTGCAGGAGCAAGCAGAGAGAGATACAAAAATAATGCAGTTGAGCAGCATGTGAGAAATGCAATCGCATTTACAGTATTGGACAACGTACAGAGTCAAGAGGAGTTGTCACACAGTGTTCGTCAGTGAGGATTGTGTGTTGTCGGTCCAGGTTTGTCTTTGACTGTCCTGTGTGTTTGCATGACAGATGGCTGTCTGGCAGCTGGCTGTGTGTGTGTGTGTGTGTGTGTGTGTGTGTGTGTGTGTGTGTGTGTGTGATCTCAGGCTGAAAGGCTCGAGTGATTGCATGGCTCTTCTCACTGGACATACAGTAAATTATTCAACTACTCCTTCAAGGTGACAGAGGCCCAGAGACACACAGGGAGAAAGAGAGAGAGAGTGTGTGTGTGTGTGTGTGTGTGCGTGTGTGTGTGTGAGACTCAGAAGACTACAAGTGCTTCAACAGATCAGCATATCTGGCCTGAAGCCTTCTCAGTGAATTGCACTCACTTTTTTTTTTTTTTTTTGAATTAAAACTTGGAAGATGGTTTTAAGCACCATTATTTCCATTAATTAGCAGGGAGCTCCCATGAAAGTGGCTAAAATAATAATATATTCAAGTACTAGCAAAACTCTGAGTCAGATATGGCTACAGTATTAGTCTTACACATGATATGAAAACCTGAGCTTCAGATACATGTCATTAATCAAATATGTACTTACTCTTAGTGGCCAAAAACCACAATTACTTTTGCACAGAGGTTTGATATTGCATACTGCATGCATTTTGTGTGCTTGTACAAGGTCTATGCTTGTGTTTGTGTGTGTACACTACCTGTGCGACAGTATGGGTATGCGTTCCAGGCTTTCTCATGGATATTGAGAGCTGAAGATGGAGCCAACATTCTGACGAATGACGGCACTTTACTACAGGACAGAGAAGTGAAAAGAGGACAAATCTATGTTAAGTTTATTGGTATTTTAATTATTTACATAAAGCACAGTTAAAAACGTTAAAACTGCAGTGCATTTTATGTAAATACGGGTTATAGGGATCAGGGTTAAGGCCTGCATATATGATTGGCAAAAAATGCCAACCCTGACTGCCATTACTCTTGACAGGGCCTTGATGCTGGGGTTCTTGAGGACGCTCTTGCCAACACACTGGACTTGAACAAGTCCTCTCTAATTTAAACCTCAAGGTAAACCGTGAAATATAAATATGAAGCTGGAAAAAATAAGGTGAGACAAAAGCGGTGAGAGAAAGCCGATTTCTCCACTAAATTATGTTGAACGTGGTAAAGATTACACGTGCTTAACATCACATTATCACTGTAAATATGTTTGCCTTTTAAAGTTAATCTTTAGTTCAAAACACCCCTAAGTAGTGTTCATCCTCACAGAGGTGCAAGGATAGCTCACATATAGTTAAACTTTGGACAGAGTCAGGCCTCCTGCATCCAGTCTTTATTCTAAGCTAAGCTAGTCTGGCTGTTGATGGTAGCTTCATATGTTGTAACTGTACACACATTGGACTGGTGTTAATCATTTAGTTCATTCTTGATAGGTACATAAAGAAGCACATTTACTTAAATGTCAAACAATTTTTTATGTAGTGGTTCTTAGCGCGCCAGACTGGATGGAGTTAACGGAAAGACTGACTTTAAAGTGGTGCAACTAGACACCAAAGAAGGAAAAAAATATGAATAGAAAGTAGGCAAGAGATGTGGCCTCCAGGGAGAAATGAACAAAGTCTTCCTAAGTGAACTTTCTAAGAACCTCTTCTCTTCATTTTGTAGCTTAGTGACGCTCAACTTACTACTCAAGGGCCAAATCAGTCTCTCAGTCGGGTAAGTCTAATTCACAATAAAAATAACTTGATTCACACTGGAATTTTGGTTGTTAGTTATTTATGTTGTAAATTTTCCATAACCTATAAAAAAAATCCTGCAAAAAACTGTAAGAAACTTGAAGCAAGGGTGCCAGAAAAAAGGGAATAATGGTAGAATACTGCAACATTCAAAAACTGTAAAAATGGCAAAATAATGGCTAATATCTGTAAAATAATGTGCACCTTGTTTTATTTTTTAGTGGATTTAAATACAGTAAAAGTAATTTCTAGTCACACTGTGAAAGAACAAATAAGCAATTGTAAAAGTGCAGATTTTAGATGTGGACATTATGTAGACTTGTGGCCTGTTTTGTCATTTTGCTAGATATTATATGTAATTTAACAATGAAAATCTGTAAAATACAAGTCAAATTTTTTTTAACAGTAAATATCCATAAAATAATGAGATTTTCATGATTTTTTTTACAGTTGCAAGAGGATAATTTTACAGCCAAATGCTGTAAAAGAACAAATTATCATTTGTAAAAATACATATTTTTGATATGAATGGTAATTGCAGTTTCAGCCTGATTTTTAATTTATTTACTTATTTTTTTACAGATAATGCTAATATTACTATCATATTTTTATTTGATTTTATTACATGTAAATTAACAAAACGGGGAAAATCTGTAAAATGACAGTAAATTGTTCAAGAATACAGTTATTTACAGTGAAGTAAATTTGCACATAAATTCTTTCCAGAGACATTTATGGGCCTTTTAAGGTTTATTTATTTGATCTTATGAATATTACTGTTTAATAACTGACCCTTGACCTCCTGTTATTTTGCTATAGTGGCTCCGAGGCAAAGTAAGTTGAGTATCCCTGTTCCAGTATTTAAAACTTGTTGTAGAACAACTTACCTCTGCAAATGGTAAATTTTGTGTGTGTACTGTCCCTTCTCTCCATCCTTCTCGTAGGGTTCATTTTTTAGCACCTCCACTCCTTCTCCTCCACCCGTCTCATTCTTACTGGCCTCAGCGACAGAGTACAGCTGGCCGACCTGGTACTGCAAGGAAAGAAAAAAACTGGTTGGAGCGAAGCTGAGAGTGAGTTTAAAGGGAGAAATAAGAAGCTGTTTCCCTCTCTGAATTATTACATGTTGAAATTTTCATGTGCCTCACAGTAACACACACAGATCATCATTTGTACTTCATCTATTTTAGTCTTGTGAAGTGGATTACTTTTCCTTCTGATGCTTCTCCTGATCGCTACATTCTCCTTTCCTTGTCCCTGAACTCTTTATAATCTCTCGTATAGTCTTGCTTGTCCTCTACTTTCCTCTTTTAACTTGCACCTACAAGGTTTTCTTTTTCACAAACTCTACATTTTCTCCTCCTCACATCCCACTATTCATCTCACCCCCATCTTCCTGATCCTGAGAGTGCATGTGATTGTTTAGACACAGCACAATGGCTTCTTTCATTTCTTAATCACCTCTAATCCACCGTGTAACCTCTGCACAAAGCCGGACCAAACACACTTACAACATCACAAAGATGGAACAAGTCGGTGTAGTCGGAATTATTCTGTTATTTTCACAGGAGGGAGATTACAGTAATTCTTTGCTTTCCATTGTGTGTCAACGTAAAACCCCATTATGTAAAATCAACCTAGGAAGATAGTACTGAATACACGTTTCCACACGAATAAACAAAGCAGCAACATGGACTTGTACCCTCCAAAGAAAACCTACCATACGGGAAACAGAGTTTATTAGACACGGAAAATTTGAACTAATGAGTTACTAACTAAAATAAATACAAGCTGTGTGATGAATCTTGCACAACAGGTGTTTCCACATTTTCACAGCTTGACAGATCATTTCACCACAGAGTCAAATGGTGATTAAATGCTCGCCTGCTTCCTTCTGAACCTCGAGTCAGCCCAGCGCACAAAATCTAATCTCATTTCACTGTCAAACAGTGAATATTGGTATAAATCAAAGATTTCCTGTGAGTTTGTTTCTCCGTTTCTCTAAGTAAGAAACCACCAGGTTTGTTCCATCTCAAATCATCTGAGGCCTTCTGCTCGATCATCGCTGATTTGCTTGAAACATTTTCATCATACACTATGGATAATTAAAATGGTATCTGGGACACTTAAGCTTAATATGTCAAGTATTTTCCAACATCATTTATTTTTTTTAATTGCCCGTAGACCCACTTTAAACATGTTTCTTTGCACCTTGAAATATCAGTCTATGTTTGGATCACAACGTCTCAGGAATGATTAAAAGCCTGAAACTTTCACTGTTATTTCTCATTAGGTTAGAATTTGCAATATTGTCTAAGAAGATCAAATAGTCTCACATTTTGAAATTGTGCTGAAAGGGGGTTGAAGGGCAATTTTATTTTTTAAATCTCAGAAAGCATTTGATATATAAATTAAAATTTCACAAGTACCTCTATAAATATCCATATTTTATGCTATAAAATTTTCAGACAAATCAGACATGGTCCAGCAAAAAATGTTCTAAAAATTTGATGATTAGAGATGGAATGGCCCACCAGAGATAATAAATTGAAACCAAATATTTGACCAAGTTCAACCATAATATCACCGGTAGTTAAATTCTGAATGCATATAGATCTGTGTTCACTGTGTGTGGTTACTACTGCAGTCATTGTCATAGCGATCTTATGATGCCTGGATGTTTAGAAGGTAACTAAAAAAGCATCCATAAACACAAAAGTACCCATTTACCAACTGCTCCTTTCAATCATGACTTCTTGTGAACTTTTGAAAGACTATTCTGCCACAGCAACAGCATTGAGACAAAAATACAAAGACCCAGATTTCACTGACCTTCATGTAATGTGGACATTAACATGTTTTCTAGAGATGGAATAAATGCCATGGTCTTGTGGGATTCATTCGATTGCTAGACACACATGGTGAGCAACAGAGAGGAAGTAAAATGATCAGCAGAGGATCCTGTAGCTATCAGCTAAACAAATGAGAAGCAGGAACAGCAAAGCCTCCTGGGTAACAGGGTTGGACAAATATAATTCAACCTTGTCTTGTGGATGTCCACTTTTGCCTGAACTTTCTCTTTTTTTGCACAAATAAAGCACTGACAAAGCTTTATCTTAAAAGTTGGCCACTGGCAAGAAGTTAACAGAGAGGAAATTCAATTTTTGCTAAATTCTTCTGGGAGATTTCCCACAAGGCTTCAGCGGCTTCAACAAAAGCTTTGTTCATTCACAGTCATCCCTCTGTGAATAAATCTAAATGAAATCAAATAATAAAAGGTTGAATTGAGTGTTTGGGTGCTTGAAAGCCTCCGTTTCTCTTATTTAGTCACAAATAATGAAGGACTGCTGCCTCTGACAGTCAGGATGCAGACAGGGAGGCAGGGAGGCTCTAGAGGGATGTTATTCAAGGGCGGAGAGCAGAGAGATGGGGTGCGTTACTCAACTGTCTTCAGGCTCTGTGGATCCCATTTTAGTCAAATAAACTCTTCTTTACTTCTTATACAATGTCTAATCGTAACATAGCTGACGGAAACACAATTTCCAGGCCCGTTGCCTGAGAGGAAACCTGCCTCGTTATGCAGAGATATGATTTAGATAAAGGCTACAAACACACACAGTTAATGAGAAGCAACATGTGTACATCTAAAGCTTTAATAATCCAGACAAAAGGCCAGTGGAGGAAATGAGTGGGGCTTATTGCTCCTTTGTGGTTTTGAGTTTGAATGAAAATGTGTAACATCAAAGGATGTTTTCAAGTCTCAGATTTGGCCTCTTGAAGTTCTGTGACTGATGTGACTCACTGCTGCTTCACACACATACCTGAAACTGTAGTAAGAGCATATTAATGATTTAAATGATCACTGTTTTTCAAAAACAAACAGCACAAATTATTTGCCTCAGCTAAAAGTAGAATACCTTCATGTAAAAATCCATAAATATAAAGGACTGGAGGGGTGTGCACGTGATGTCATGGAAGTAGTTTCAGGTAGCTCATTTACAATGCAGGACTGAATAGAGGAACAAACTGCAATGGAAATGATATAAGGCAGGACAGAGCGACACAGAAAGACAGGAAGGTCAGTGGAAGACCGGCAGTGTCGGTTCAGCTATGTGGAACCCTCTTTAATATGATGGATGTTTATTGGAGCTGTAAAATAGATAAGAAGAGTTTTTTTTCTCAAGGTGACCACTGCTGCATTTTTCTTCAGTTGTGATGTTTCACATGTTGGACAAGAGCAGCTTCATATGATGGCAGGCACTTCGGCTTCACTTTTCTGATTGAAGAGAACCAAAAATCAGATCGGAAAAGCTGAGCCTCAGGCCATTTTAGCAAACACACACACTCGCACACAGGGAAATATGCAGAAATGGAACTTACCTCTTCCACAGAGATTGGAAGAATCACTCGACTGCAAGAAAAACGAAAAAGAGAAGTTACTCAAAGAGTCAAACAAAAACTTTGTTACCCCTGAGCTTGTTGTGCAGAAGGTTATGCTTTCAAGCTGCGGTAAAGGATTAATTTAGTTAATTTAAACATTGCTGAAGGTAATGCACATTAAATAATACATACAGAAAGTCCATTCAAACCAGATACAGTGAACAAAACAGGGTACGTTTGGATTACTTGAGTTGACACTTTCTGCTCAGCTGAAACTCAAAAATTATGGTGATGTGATACAGTGGCTAAAGACGATGCTGATTAACCATTAATCGACTAATTAATGCTAATAATTTAACTGATTAAAAATATACTAACCAATAAAGCAGAAGAAGAAGGAAGTAGGTGTCAGAACACTTATCAGATATTATCTGTAGTCCCTGGTTGTGCCACCAGATGGAGACTCTTTTACTGTTTCCAAGATAGAAGACAGCAGTTCGAATATTGAATTTAACGCTGTAGTGACTCAAGAAGATGGTCACTTGATCTTCAGGCAGTTCCTTGTTAACGAGCATTGTTGGGGTTTAGTTAGCAACAGACCATGTTCACAGAAGAGCCATTCTTCACTAGGATAGCATTCCTATAATTAGGCAAATAATCCAATTTTATGTCAAATATCAGGTGAGTGTATGAGCATGTGGAAAAATGCTCACTCTACTTAATTGCTTTTGATGATTAATTGACTTTTGATTGATAGTGCAGTCAACAATCGGTTAAGAAAATTGCAAATGCATCATCTAAAACACAATGAATAAGAAAAACTCTTTTATCTACATGCATTCACCCTCAACATGCAGACATACATCCAATCCTATGAAGCCGTCAGCTACCCTCAGATTAACTAGTGTCACTGTGGTGGCGACTACATTGCTAACTAGCTTGATATCTGAGAAAGAGGAGAAAAGTGCAGAAAATATCCAGAGATGTTTTTGTTAGGTTTAGAAGAAAATATTCTAAAGGGAGCAAGGGAAATTAAACAAGCATTTCTTATGTTTGTTTTGTGTTATTTAAATTTCTGTTGTGATTAACTGGTTGGGTAATCATGTGCAATTTCTTAAAAAAACCCAAACTCCTAATAATTTACTTCTTTTTTCTATGGGAATAGGTTGTTGAGTGTTTGGAGTTAGCAGTGTACTTATTAAAGCAGAAAGACATCGCAAATATACAGCCAATATACACATATCAATAATTGTGTAGTTATTGCAACGTTTATCTCACCGCAGTATTGAACAATGTTATCGCACATGGCAGATTTTTCACATATTTTGCAGGCCTGAAGTGGTAGTTGTGTTTAACTCTGTAGTAAATGAGTTATTTTAAAACTCATTACTTCCACTTCATTACAACTAAACACATTTTTCTGATACTGTATGATACGGTATGAAGTTTATTTGGTTTAACTGTACTTGTACAGCACATTCATTAAGCCTGCCGAAGCAAAAATCCCTAAAAATGGTGAGCTTGCTCTTTCTCTAATTTGGAAATAATTAACTTTCTCTGCAAGCTGGATTAGGCTGGAGACATGCAGGCAACATGAAAAGACATTTTTAACCATTTAATTCAGAGCAGATAGGGATGCCAATTTTCTCATGAACATGGATTTTTTTCCAATGATGCTGTCTCACAGGGATTCCTCATATGGGCCAGAGGAGGCCAACAGGGATTGGTAATGAGCTGCATGTACAGTAATGAGATATACAAACAGCACGTGACATTTAAACAGTTACGGATCCTTCAGCTCTAATCCGTAAAACAAACAATTCACAAGTTGCTCTATTAAGAGGAATTTCACCTTTTACAGAGAAACTAACAGCCTGACTTCAATGTTTCTGCAAAGTAAATGACAAAGCTGCTTTTGTATTCTCTGGCATGACACATTAAGTTAACAATCAATGAAAAATTATCAAGCCTTACAGGGATTCCAAGCTCAACAAAAAATAGCCAATTAAGAATAAACTTCCCTATTGAGTCATCAAGAAAGAATAAATCATCTTTTTTTTGCTATACTAAAGAAACACTGAGAAAATGCTTCACTGACGGAAACACTGAGGGAAAAAAAACAAGAACAAATGCAAAAACCAAGATGTGAAGCTTTGTTTCAGACTTCTGAACATTTCTTTTAAGAAGGTTTTTTAAACAGAGGTCACCTTATATAAGGAGAATACTGTGTTGTAAAGAGACTTTTTAACTTGCTTTAATTTGATCTTTAACTGTTTTTTAAAATGTTTTTATTTATCATTATGTTTTATAGTTTCCTTGCCATTATTGATATCTTATCATTTTTAATTGCAGCAGTTTAATTATAAGAGATGCTTGAATGTTTCTGCAGGTCAGGTAAACCTATCCCTGTCAAATTTGTTTGCATAAATCCGCATTTGATGGCTTATCTTTTCCTGTCGTTTTGCCTTTTACCATATTTTTCTTTGTCTCGAACACTCTTCTGATTCACCACTATGTTCACAAAAGACTATTGGGAAATGCAGCAGGCTAACAAATGGGCCACAGGTTACACACCACCAACAAAATGATGACATCCCTGCCCAGCAAATTTGCTCTTGGCTCAGAATGAGACAAAAACAAATTTGTTTTTGTGCACAGTTCACCGGGTGGCAGCAGGCCCAGCAAAACTAAATATAAGGTAATAGTGAAACACACAACTAGGAGTATGCAGATAGCATGTTGCACTGCACAAACAATGCAAATCAATAAATGCAGTACTCCACTGAAAAATCTCTGATAAATGTACCATTCTGCCTGTGGGTTAAAGCATTAATGCATGAGTAACTCTTTAACTCTAGCACACCTACAAACTGCTGTTAGTGAGGTATGAAAGAAAAAAATATAAAATGATGTAATTTAGCCTGTTAAAGTGAAGACTGATGAATTTATCAGTCACTTAGAAGGATAAAATACCAGTATTTAACTTTAGTCATTGGTGGTACACTTTACACATTTGCCCACAGCAAAAACATGTCAAGAAAACCTCATTTTGTACACATGTGCAAACACATCTGGGTCCATTAACATCAGCTTAAACACTTTCCCTTGTTTCTCTGACCCTCATGCATCTTGTAGCACATCATGTACACGTACAGTATGCAGCTCTGTTGATTGTTTGGTGAGTGTTTGAGGTATTCCCAAATTCACATAATCCTGTATCCTACTTGCCACTGAATGTAATCTGGCTCTGAGACCCAGCCAGACATTAGATGTTAGACCAGATGCTGTGAGCAAGGCAGAGACAGTCTGCAACATCAAATGACTATATTAAAATAAGATTGAATTTACAGTATCGCTTCTAGTTTTCTTTTTAACCGCAGCTATAAAATGCTGTCGGCCACCTTTAAATATTTATTATAGCCTTTGTTTTTTACAACGTTCATGTTTTCTACAATAAATTTCTTACTTGGTTAATATGAGTTAAATATTACAAACTGAGCACACTAGAAAAACAGAATTTAGGTTTCAGTAATACAGGAAGTGAAGCCACCACAATGTTCGCTCTCTCTGCAAGTCTCTTTGGTCCAACGGTCTTGACAGAAGGATCAAGTGTCTCTCTGTTGCTTCAGAAAACAAACACCCCTCTTCTGTCCTGCATCTTTTCTGTCTTCTCCTCTTCTTTTATTCACTCTGTCTTCCTCTTTCACTGCTTCTATGTCATTCGCTCTATCACATTTTACACTGTAAAGAAGGGACTGTACTTCTGTACACCTGCCAAAGCTCATGGAAGTGGAGAAAAAGTGGACCGGGAGTGATTTAGGTCAGTGGTTCAGGTGAGCGGTACAGAGTCCAAAGAAAAAACTGTCTGTACTACATTTAGACACGGATCAATTGATTGTCTCCTGCCCTCTGTGATGGTATCTTGGTGTGTGTGTGTACAAGCCTCTTGGTGTGTGTGTGTGTGTGTGTTGACAGTATGTAAGTGCATTCAGCATTTAATCGTGACCGATTTAATTAATTTCCAGGCAGACTGCTGAGGCCCAGACTCTCCCTAATCACTTCAGATCTTTAGCCATGCCATCACTCTGATCCTGAGCTTTTCTGTGCTGGGCCATTTATTGATTAAACACATATGATGGGAAATCAAGACAATAATCGGTGTCGATAAACGTAAGTCCTGATTTTGGTTAACTGATATTTTTCAAGATCAGATACTTTTGCTGCCAATAGCTTCAATTTGTGACACATTTAGCAACAGTTTAGTGCTGACCTTGCCACCGAGTTGCAGTAAAATCAATAGAAATACATTTAGAATTAAGAAAAAAAGGAAAAAAGACAAGCTGTATTATAAATGTCATTTGAAACTACTATAACACTGTGGATGCCAAGGAAAAGAGACTAGTAGGGTATTTTTTTTTACAGGTGGGTCATCAGATTCTTGGGGCAAAGTGAGTCTGATGTTCACACTGAAACCAGTTAAGAGCATGAAAATGAATGAACCACCATCCTGTCTGTAGTGACAGTACTCACTAATATGTGATTTTGCCATTTGGAGGCTCAAATCGCCCAAATTCTAACCACCAGCTGATTGTGAGCAGGCCTCAGTCAGTCTCAGAGGCCTGTAACAGCAACGTGCTAAAACAAATGTGTTAAAAATCATTTTCCCTCTGCACGCACATGCCACCTCAATATGCCACTATGTCCCTTCGGCCCAAGCACTCCAATTCTCAGAAAGAATCGACTGGTGCGTCAAAGCCTCGCCATTTGCCCTTTCTGCCAAAGCTTTTTTGTGCCCACCTCTTCCACCTGCCCTACTCCCAACTCCCTCCTTCTGCACCTCGGCATCATCTCCCTCCACCCCCGGGTCACCCTACCACCTCCATTCCTCCAGAGGTAAATGCCGGAATGCTCCATCGGTCGTTTCACCTTCACCGCGCATCAATAACATGGCCACAGCGGCTTACACGGGGATGGACGCTAGCGCGGCACGGCGCAGCCATTTCTCCCCTCAGCACCACCACAGCTCCTGTCGAGCATCCGTCATTTTATCGCTACAGCAAGGGAATTATTCTCATCCCCCCTCACCCCACGTCAAAGCCTCTCGATTTCACTTGGAGGCTTGTGATGCAGGATGTGAAGGGCACAGCCATGCGCCGGCTGCTGATGCAACTACAGCTTTAATATCTCACAATTCATTCAGTGAACACTTGAGGCTGATCAGAGAGTCTCATGCATGAAAAAAAAATGATCATGGAGTCAAATACACGGCATGTCGACATCATCCTGACCACACGCTTATAATTCCCCTCTCGGGCGACTGGCCACAATGTCAGCGCTGCGAAACCAGACGGATAAACGCGCACACGTCCTCCTCTCTCACACTCCCACACACGGCTACTTACAATTCCTTTATGAGCATTTTTGTTTGGCGTTGCAGTAAATCCTAGAGGGCAACAGCTCCGATATAGATCCACAAACAGGGCCGATTCCTTCCCTCCGTTTGTCGTTTCTCTCTCCGCTCGCTTCTCTCCCACCTCTCCCCCTCTATGTCATTCTACCTCCACAGTCGCTTATTTTCTTCAAATTCACTTCCTGATCGGGGCCGCGGCGCGGCGTTGCTGTTGCGCGCAGAGCACCGAAGGCCTGTGCACAGATGAGAACACACACAGAAACGATGGTTCACCGGGGGAGTGGTCTGTGGTTGTTGTGGTGAATCCATACAGCCCTGGAGGTGATTGATAAAAGGGCCAAACTCAATCATCCAGTTTAAGTTTGCAATGATAAATTCACTTAAAATGACATTTATTTAAAAGAAAGCGCACGAACAGCTCACTATAGAACTGCAAATTAGCAGTTACTTGGAGAACACGTGCAATTTTCCCTAAAAAATTAAGAACAATCATATTCGTTTCTGTGTGGCATGGCTCAGTGGGTAGAGTGGCCGTCTTATAGCCAGAGGCAATGTTCCCTGTAATTTTTCATGAGTCTGAGCAAACACACAAACTCCCTGAGCGTCCCTTGGACCACTGTGAGCAACATCAGACGTGTGCACTGTGGTCACACCAGCATCACATCCATTCAAGTTACATGGTTCATTAAAAGAATCAAATTACAGCATTTACATTTCTGTTAAAACACTTTGTCAACAGGAGCCAGTTGAAGACTGCAGTGATTTTAGTGACACTACAATGTATAAGAGTGAAGTTATTGAATATTTGTCTCTCTTTACTGTTGCAGCGGTTTTGCAAATTGCAGACGGACCCTGTTCACTCCATAGACACCAATGTTATTCCTGTAGCTTGAAAGACAGCTACTTTTGATAAAACTGGGCTTGTAGCACATTGTCTGCCTTGCAACAATGGGAAAGAGGCACCGTTTATGTTTTGACAACCTATATCTAATGAGTTATTGATGCTGGAAGTCCGAATCTGTGAATATCTTTCCAACTTTACTGAACTTGGGGCCACTACCACCTAAGGAGTGATATATTTAATTCTGAAAAAAGCATTTAGCCATACTTAAAGCTTTAAGTGCTTTATTAACACGGAACTAAAAATTTTGTATTGTTGTATTGTAATTTTGTCTGTTTAATAGAATTTAATTGTAATTAATGTTTATCTCTATTAAACAGACAAAAATATTGAATGAGATAATTCAGCAATATACAATACATGTCATTATGAAATGAAACAATATTTTTAAAATACAAATATTCAAAATTACAGATACAATATTTTCCAGGATTAAACATTTAAAAAATACAATTAAACAAGAAGAATGTTAAACATTTTAAAAAATGCAAAACATTTCATTGGATCATTAAACCTTTAAAAAGACAAAACATACGTGCTTGTATAGCTCAACAGGTTAGGCGGGTGATTCATATACAGGGGCTGGTCCTCGATGCAGCGGTTCGGGTTCGAGTCCCGCTTGCGACTCTTTGCTGCATGTCTTTTTTCCTGTTTGTCTCTCACTACACCTATCCAATAAAAAGCTAAAAAAGGCCAAAAAAAAAAAGGCAAAACATTTAATTTAAAAATTAACAAGCCGATAAAACATTTAAAAAAACAATTAAACATTAAAAAGACAAAACATTTGGAAATCAAATCAGACATTAGAAAAGAATAAAAGGTGAGAAAAGAGCAAAACTAAACGTTTAAGAAGAATCAAATTAAAGACAAAACATTTGAAAAGACACCAGTTAGACTTTAGAAGATCAAATTAAACAGAAGAGACAATAAAACGATCAAAAAGAGCAAAAACAGATCAAGGTCTTAAAGCGTTTTCTAGTCTGAAATGAAAACATCAAGTTGTTTCTTCAAACATTTCCTCTTTCTATGTTCTTGGTTTGATTGTGGACAGATTTACTAAGAACTCATTTCAGAAAACTGCTTTCCAGATAAAGTCTACTAGTAGTTGAAGGCATTGATCAAACTAATGTTACCTTCTGATCTCCACAAACTTTACTGTTCAGTGAAGAGAATCAAAGTTTGTTGAGGATTTCTAAAAAACCCGCAGGTGAAGGTCTGAGAAGAACTCAGATTGATGGTCTAAATGTGAAATCAAGACTCATGGTCACAAGTTTTAAGGCTTCTGTTAACCAGAAAGTTCAAACTAACAGAGAACTACAGAGAAACTTTTAAAATTTCAGTCCTCAGACTGTCTGAAGGTTCAAACTAAAAGAGAACTACTCAGGAACTTAGAAGATTTCAGTCCTCAGATTGTCTGTCTCAATTGTACGACGCAGTGTGTAACTGTATGCAGCACAGTGAGCCAGCATACTTGTTTCCGTTTTCACGCCGTCTACATCAACGGAATGCACTGAAACTTTGCCCCCACTAGCTTAGCCTCGCTGTAGCACGCAGCTCAAAGGGGCGTGTCCTATCTACTCATTCATATCTATGAGAACAACGATGGCTGCACATAAGGACGCCTGACGTTGATTAGCTGCGTAAATACCATTATATACAGTCTATGGTAAATACGTATGTGAATCGCATCATTGGCTGCAGCAGCCAGTCACCGGTCACTCACTGACTCACATTGAAAAATAGCACAGAATGAATTGTTACGTGTTTATTTTATTTACAATTTAGGTTGGATTTTTTTTTTGTGCGCAGCGCAGATTTTCTGTGCGCGGAGACCGTGTCAGCAGTGCGCAATTGCGCACGCGCGCAGCTTAGAGGGAACAGTGACCAGAGGGTTACCGGTTCGATCCCTTGCCTGGTGAGGTTATGTCGAGGTGTCCCTGAGCCAGACACCGAACCCCTAACTGCTCCTGATGGGCCGTGTGAATGTGATGTATAATGTAAAGTGCTTTGGGTATCGTTACAGGTATAGTAAAGCGCTATATAAATACAGACCATTTACCATATTAAACTGAAGCTTGATGGAATCAGGCTTGCCTATACAGTATAAAACTAACATGATCATAAATAACCATGTTCCATAATAAGTATTAGAAAATCACATGTGCACCGATTTTTACGCCCACGACAAACGGCACAAAACAAAATAGCACCTCTGCTGGGCCAGCTCATCCTCCCTGCACCGCTTTTCTTCAGAGTGTGCAACATTGTGTGTCATCGTGACAGCGATGACGTAGAAGCGTGGTTGTTCACCATCAGAGTATGACACGGGGACCACCGCTGGCACAGACGCGCGGTGCGTCAGCTCCCTAAGCCCTTTCAAAAAAAAAGTCCTTGCATCTCATGTGATTATCTGCCTCCACATTCACTCCTGTCCACTACATACCGGACTGGTATGACACCATTTTGGTTTTACTTTCAAATTTTTTTCCTCCACGGTTTATCTCCAAATCCATCACATCACGATTTTGACGTGTGCACGGTCTTGTTGAAACCACCATAGGCTGTTCTTCAGTTCTATCCAGGAGCCCTGGAGATCCTCTGACCACCGTTTGGCCCACCGTGCATGGGTCTACAGGATGGTGTTGGTGCGTGATGCGATGACAAAGCATCACAGGTCCCTAATCCTGTCCCACGTCCCGGAGATCGCAGGATGTGATTCTAAAATTATGTAACAGCGAACTGCTGTATTTATAGCGCATCTGTGTCCGTCTGCCAGCATCCGCTTATCATTCCTCATCGTAGCCTATCAGCAGGACCAATTCTATCCTGTAATACATATCTATCTATCTATCTATCTATCTATCTATCTATCTATCTATCTATCTATCTATCTATCTATCTATCTATCTATCTATCTATCTATCTATCTATCTATCTATCTATCTATCTATCTATCTATCTATCTATCTTGTGAAATCAGGGTTACCAGTGTGACTTCAATTAGATTACATGTCATCTAGCATCATTTCCCATTATAATACATAGCAGTGCCATTTAAATGGATCTATACAAGACTTCCTATGTGCTATAATGATTTTGAATTGAATTGTTTGATTTTTAAATTCTTATTCACTGATGAAAAAAGAGCAGAGAAAATGCACTTCAAGCAAATGATGTAAAGGACTGAGGCCAAATTGTTCAACAGAACATGATGCCAGTAGTCCACCTCATTGCTCCACAGTGAATTTACAAAGCAGTGGTGTCATGTTGCTTCTTTGAACTGTGTACCTGAACACACCACAGGGGTCGTTCAGCCAGCAAACAGTTGCTCCACCAGCAGCAGCAGCAGCAGCAGCAGCAGTAGTAGTTCTAGTACAGCAGAGCTCCAACAGCCACTGTCCCTCCCTGATGTGTGACGCTCTCTCAGATCTCGTCTCAGGTGATGAGGGGGGCAGAGGTGTCAAATGATAACCATCTGCCAGACTGTAGTATCAGATGGCAGAGCAGTGTGGTAACAGACCTGGAAAAACCAACCCTGTAGTAGTGAGAGTGTGCAGGGAACATCTGGTGGAAAAACTGTTCAGAATCACCCTTAAATCTCACCTCTGAACAAGATTGCCTGGGGATGTGGCCTCAAGAGAAATCTTCCTGTTAAACACTGTTCCTGAAACAGACTATCATTTTGAATATTTAAAATGTTTTCTGGATAAATCCAACTTTACACATGAAAACTGTGCCGGTCATACACCTCTGTCAGAGCTGAAAACAGGAATTCGGAGATCATAAAATGTCTATGCCTTTGCATTTTTGGTTCAAATGATTAGCTTCTGTTATTTGTTGTGTCTTAATGTTAAAGTCCTGATGGTTGTGTAGCAAAAATTCAGGAGGATTAAGCTATATAGTTCGGTTTTAACTAGGCCTAAAGGGTTGAAATTTACCCGGACTGCTCCATTCAGTGTGGTGCTTGCAGGAACAGAGTGGTAATAGTGACCTCTGCTGGTTGGCTGCACAACAATCTCTCTTCTTTTTCACATTTTTTTCTAAAATTATACCTAGTTTTCTTATAAATACATGCACAAACCTCAAATACAGGCACAATAAAGAACACTATTGTCCTATTAAGGTGAATTTCAGATCAAAAGCCTAACAACAGACAGTTATAAACCAATGAAAGACACTTTGTTAGGCAGGTTATATCTTAATTTCGCATTTAGAATTTCGAGAAAGGGGTTCTTTCTGAAACGAAAATGAATACATTTCAGCTCTGTTATGTCACCGCACTCAGAATGATTAAGTTTTAAACATCCACAGTTTCAGCAACATGGTAAGAATTACACAGAGCCATTCAACGTAGCCTGGTGAACAGTGAAAAAAAAGCAAGAATCTTTATTAGCCCCCACAAATTCTTCCATATTAAACATGGACACCTGCATAACAAAACACCTCTACATTATGTTCACTGATAGAGGAAAGGAACTCTATGAAAACAACGCAGTACACAATCAGACATATGAGTAGTTGCCAGCACAACACAATTCAAATAAACCAACAAATTTATGGTGTGTGAAAGTGAGTGTAAAATAAAAATAAATAGACATATGAAGGCAGAAGAAAATAACAATTAAAGTAGGACTATTTCTCCAGAGAAGCTTTAGGAGAAAGTGTTGAGGTGAGCAGAGTTTGTGTTGGGAAAAAGAGGGGGGAAAGTGCTGTATTTCTATAAACAGTAGGCAGACAGACTGGATAAAATATGGACTTAAAGCTAAGGCACCTGGATGACGGATACACTGAATGTAAAACCATCAAGTAAATCTATGTGTAAATGGTGTTGCAATGTAATACAAACAGGAGACAGTTTTCACTGATGTGTGTATATGTTCAATGAAATAATCTTCTGTTTTACACATTCAAAAGGCACACTTGGTAAACTTAAAAGCAATAAAAAAAGGAGGCTAAAGAAAGCAGGAAATAAAATAAATACTCTAAACATACATGAACAATCTGCTTTTAGCAGGTTTGTTTGCTGTCCTAGAAAAACTTACATCCATCCAATCCTACACTGTTTTTTAAGTTATAGTAGTGATCAAATGTTAGTCTTGCAAAAAAAAGAAAGAAAAAGAAAAATCCAGCTACATAATTAGTCATGACTGTCTTCTCTACTCGCCCAAGAAATATCAGCAATAAGGTTTTTCTTCTCTCCTCTCCATCAGTCATTCACTCCGCATTTATCTTAAACCATCTGACAAAGACACCCAGCTGGTGAACAGACAAGCAGCACTGTGTTATTGGAGTTTCAAGGATTTAAAGTCAGCATATAACATAAAGAAGAGAAACCAGACTCATAATGAAAGAATCGCTCACTCGTTACAGTTAGGCTGGCTGTAAAGGTGACATTTAGCACTCTTGTTGCTTTCACGGGTCGAAATTCATCCCTTTTCTGTCCCTGTGGGGATATTAAAGCAGTCTCGTGTGGAATGGAGCTGCACTGGTGTGCTGCTCAGACAGGAGGAAATAAAAAGACAAGTCAGAGGATTTGGGGGAATACAGAGGACTCGTGCCTCTTTCCTTTCACAGTCTTTCCTCTCGCTTGTTCTTCAGTTCCCCTCCATGTTTCACTTTTCTCTCCACCATCAGTCGAGTGAACAGTTTCGGTGACACTAGTTTATCTTAGTGGGATTTTGGACCATTGGGTGTGGCAGTCTGTTGGTATCTAATCAACGGAGACAATTCTGTGTTAAAATGTGATATTTCAGTTGTACTTTTACAACAGATTTCTCATGCTTATGTGTGCATGTATCATTAGATCGCCCATATTTCTCAGTGTCTCCTTTATTCTCTGTTTTCCTGCCGTTCACTTTTCCTCTAGACGTAGGCCTCGGGGATATCAGAGCCATTGATTCTGATGTAGATCTTGGCATCGTCCTCTTTCCTCTGTTGTTCTTTGTAGAGCGTCCTTCTGTAGCAGATCAAGTAGAGAGGCAGCAGGAAACCCAGCATACTGAGAGCAAGGAGTCCAATATTGACCTGGAGGACAACACCAGAATTAGCCATGCCCGAGGGCTTAATTTGTGTGTGCGTGTGTTTGAGTATTTGTGTATTCATACCCAGAATGGGTCTCCCCCCAGGGGTCCCATCATAGCCAAAAACAGGGGTTGCTGCAGCAGAGCAAACACAGCACTGACCAGAGACTGCATTCCTGTTAAACTGCCAAACTGTGAGGAGGGATACCTGAAGAGGCAGACAAGGTAAATTTAGTTTCTCAGTTTGAATTACACCAGATTAAGATAATGATGTGCATGTGTGTGTGTGTGTGTGTGAGGTCAGAGGTCAACTGAAACTTACACAGCAGCATAGAGGCCACCGACAGCAGAGTGAATGAATCCTCTCACCACAGTGTGCAAGACAAATGAAACAATCTGAGAGAAGATGAAAGTAGAAGAAATCAATATTCATCTTCATTTAGGAAGTTCAGTCGGTTAGTTAAAAAGGGTCTTGAAGGAGTAGTTCATTTCAGGAAATTCACAAGTGAGATGAAAAGAGCTAAGCTTAACGGGATGGTATCGATCTTCTCATCTGACTCTCAACAAGAAAGCCGATTTCCATATCTCACAAGATGTCAAATTATGCATGTTCCATATCTCCACTGCATGGACAGTCCAGAGTGTACTGATGAAAACGTATCTGTTCTCAGTTTTGCCACATTCAATGTAAAAAGCGCTGCCAAGAAAAGAAACTTACAGATGCACAATACTGGCTTTTTTTTTTTTTTTTTTTTGCCAGTAACTGATATGTAGATAGATTCCAACTCACCTTGGCCAACTGCCAATGTCAATACTGATATATGCACATATTTTTCAACCTAACTGCGATTTGAGATCTTTAAGTCTCTCCTGCTGTGAAATTAACATATTTTCAAGCCTACTCTTATTGTGATGGCCCACTGGCAGATGCAGACATTACAAAACATAAAAATTTATAAATATACATTTTCACAGGGTAAAATGTGAAAACAACTCCAACTTATATGTAAAACATGCCACATATTTATATTAATACAACTTTTATCTGCTGTTATTTGCCTGTCAATTGGGCCAATATTTTATTTGAAAGCCTTCATCAGTTGATACCAGTATCATCATGCATCCCAACAGTTCAGAATTCTCTAATACTGACAGCTTTGTGGACTGCTCACCTGCAGGGGGAGATTAGGAACCAAGCAGGTGATTCCAAATCCCACCAAAAGGAGGTTTGTGAGGATGAATGCTCGCAGGGCGTTGGTCACCTTCTGAGTCTTTTTGTCTCTGCGCTTTTTCTTTGGTTCACCCCTTATGGTTAATAAGGAAGAGGAAGAGAGGTCAAATGATCAGTCACTTCTCTTATAATTTGCATTTTATAATAAAGGTGAATTTCTTGGTTCCTATCTGGTAAACAGCAGTAATGTCTGGGTCTATAAATGGAAGCGGTTTAAGGCAGAGCGGTTATTCTGTATTGTAAGTGACTACTCAGACTTGACTCACTTGCTGAAGGGCTCCTTTTCTTCTTCTCCATCATCACAGTCCTTCAGTTTCCAGTCCATGATCTGACCAATCACAGGAGTTGTCATCAGGCAGAGCAGCTGCAGCACGCCGAAGATGGAGGAGTACAAACTCACTGAGGGAGGCAAAAGAATAAGGATAAAATGAAATAAAAAAGTCAAGGAGGCAATGAATGTTAGATTTTCAGAAAAAAAGGCAGGGTTAGAAATACACACTATAAAGAAGTGAAAAGAACCTTTTACTTTGTTGATATGACAGAACAGTTAATAATTAGTCCAAGACATTAGAGCCATAGTGAGTGAAACATCACTGAGTATGGAGAACATGTCAGTTCAAAAGCCAATAAGAAGCCATTATGAAGTGACTTTATGGCTAGGGGAGTAATGGAACATGAAAAGTGCATCATGTGAAAGTGCTCATATGATCTGTACTCTTTTGGTGCTGAGGGGCAAAGTTAGTTAATAAGTACAACAAATGGTGGTTAAGATTAAAGCTGAATGACGGCTCAAGGACTGGCTTATTTATATGGACAACAGAAAAGGCCAATAACAAAAGCAGACATGGAAAGAAAAGTCAGGAAATAATGGTAGTGGGTCTGATACTATACGGTGCTGTGTGATGACAAACCGACACAAAATTAGAGGTTAAATGTTAGATGTTGTCAGCTTGAAATGTAACAGTCTACTGATACAACTAAAGACTTCATCTTACCAAGTTCCATCCTTTCCACTGAAAATTTAATCAAAATCAAATGAGTCCACTTGCTTTTCAGTCATGATTAAAAGTTATTGAGGAACACATGGCAAAAGATTTCATATTTATCTACACACAGAGACGGACACATATTTTGAATGAAATGCAGGAAAAACTGACCTTTGTTGAAGTCTCCATCACTGAGCACCTCCAACACGCTGTTCATGGCCCCCATGTAGAACAAGAGACGAAGCTGAGTGACAGACATGGTCACCAGACTGAGAAGGAAAATTGGAGTGCTGATAGTTTTCAAGAATGACTGGGCTGCAGAGGAGAAATTAAAATTGAGAAAGTCATAAATTATGTGCGTTCGTGTGGGAATGTGGGGGGAAAAAACAACTAAAAAGGAAATGATTAATTCTCTTACATTCATCCTTTGGCTTGCAATCCATTTCCAGGTCCATGGTGGAGAGGCACAGATTGGGTCCATCTTTAGTAGCCACCTCCTTCTGCCTTACGTTGCTGGCCACACTCAGCCGGCGGCCCACTGTGGTCACTTGCTGGTAGAACTGCTTCCCTGTGATTTTGTGGTCAAAGCCCAGCCAGCTGAACTTGATCTTCACACTGAGAAAGCAGAGGAGGAGAGGGGGATGAAAAGGAGACATAAAGGAATGGAATTAAAGAACAGACAGCGTGTGAAGGAGAACAAAGCAAAGTAAAGTGACAGGGTCAGGGGTCATGGAGGAACAAGGAAAAGGAAAGGACCAAAGAATGAAGTATTACAAATAAAAAAATGATGACAAGCCCAGCGCAAATCAGTCTACTGGAAAAGTTTTCAGCTAATATTAACACAGATTTACCAGAGGGGTGCGTTTAGTTGACACGTGTGATTATCAGCAAATAGACTTTAACCAGGCAGCCTTACATTGCACATTTTTTCACATGTTGCATAATTATTTGTCAAGCAGTTTTAATGATAATGGCTTGTGCGTGTGCTTGGAAACAAATACAGGACTATATTATTATTATTTCTTTTATGTGTTTCTAAAACACATAAAAGTCAAAGTTCTTATTTTCAACTAGCATAATGCACTACATATTACAGCTGGATTGTTGGAAAAGGCTCGGAGAGAATGAGAAAGCTGTTTCTGCTAGTGACACAAAGCTGCATGTCTTCATGTTTGTAAGTGTTTGTGTCTTTGTACATCTGTGTGCCATTGTCTGTATCTATAATACTAACGTGTAGTCCATATCCTCAGGTCCTGGGAATGGTTCCATCGGCCAGTTGAAGAAGCAGTTCAAGTAGACCAGTCCAGCACAAGCAGCCCACACCACCAGAATAGTGATGAAAGATATGCCAAAGTCATAGATCACCTGTGGACGAAACATGACAGATAAATACAAAATATAGTGGAGGCAAGGAACAGAAGACGTCAGAAATCTTTTAAAATCTTCTTCTGGATCCGCAACTCCATCATAACACATCCATAATGTTTGAAGAAGACCAAAATTTTGCCCTATCTTGAAATGCTAAGTCGTTAAGCAATGATGACTTGTGCATCATTTTAAGTTACTTGGTGGTGTCAATTCAAAAAAACACCATGCTGCTGTAGTGCTATACATAGATGAAAGGCCTTCATAGGAAAAGGATACCTTCACCAGGTTATATCTTGTAATTGTTACTATGCACTCCAGTATTATACTCATTTTGAAGCATTTCAACAATTTGAGGTGATTCGGTGTTTGTTACCTTGACACCAGGGAAGGTGACAGCAGAGGAGGCATAGGAGCCAATCATCAGGGCGATGAAGGTTGAACGGAGGTCACCAAACATGCTAGGGAGCTAAAAACACAGAGAAAAATAGACCAGTTAAGCTTCCAAAATATGGCATCATCACAACCTGTCTTTCATGTATCCAAAAATTAGGGTTTCGCACAGAGTTGCAAGTGAAATGACAAATAATCCACTGTATATGCAAGTATAGAGGGTTAACCAACTACTGTTTGTCATGGTGAACTCAGCTGCAGTGTAGCTGCATGACGCAGACTCATGGTGGAGCAGGTTGTTCACCATCTGCAAGGAAGGTGGTTTGATCCCTGTGTATACTGAAGCAAGCACCTGACTGAATGGCAAAACATTAAAAAGCATTCAGAGTACCACTAAAGTAGAAAAGCTCTAGTGCCGACCCTAATCCATTTACTAGATCGACTATGATGATGGTGTCTACTGACACTAGGGTTGGTGAGTACAGCAGGGACACTCTAGAAAGGAGGCATGACTCTCCAGAAAGGACATCAGAGAAAATAAAAGACAAACTTAAATGGAACCAGTAGGAGCAATATAAAACATAAAACATAACACACACAGCTGTCCAACGCACGACACCAAGGCACCCCTGACAAATTCTATACAGCTGAAACAATCTGAAAGGGTGACTGTGGTGAGGTGACATTCGAGTACAAAAGAGATGAACTGAACATAGAGAATGGTGACAGATAGTTTATTTTTTTCTGTCTTTTGTACCTTTCACTCCCATTTGAGGAAAAAAAAACAGATAGCAGGAGACAGTGGGTGGCAAAAGATGCAAATACAAAGGTATTCACAAGCTGTTCTGTTTGCAAGAGCCTGAACAACAACAAGCACATTCAGTTACGTAAGAGCAGGGAAGCTAAGGAAGAGGTATGTGTTTGTACATGTGCTAAACTGAGAATGCATGTGCACCGAGGCACCCAGGTTACACTATTTCCCAGCACAATCATCATGAGCACTTGGCAAACTATTCCAATAGATTTTTAAACGTTACAGATAAATTGGCAGCTGCTGGGTGAACCTGAAGGTGACCCGACATTGGCAGGGAGCCATTAGTGGCCGCCAAGGGTGGCGAGTGTTACCCCACACCCATCAGCTGAGAACGAGCGCCTGAAGGTCTGAGAAGAAGTCATGATCAAGGAGTCAAGGAGCAAGGTTGAGGCTAATGATTAACCCAACACTGAGAGTTTCTTGTATAGTGTATCAGGTTGTAAAGGAGATGAAGCGAAGTGGGGTGTAAGGAGAAATCATGGTTTTATGTACAGACTCTGAAAGCCTCCATTGGCCGAAGCCTGCAGAAAAAGAGCAAACAAAGCTCTAAATTATGGCTTTACTACATCACTGACATTAACACCCAGGGCAGCGACTAATGAGAGATTTTGTGTGGATGCAACAAATACCACATTAGTGATGAAGGATGTGGCAGTAACAGCCCATGGTGGTATAGAAATAGGGTATTTCATTTGGAGATTTACAGCAGCAGAGCCTCTTTCTGGTGAACGGCATCACCATGGTACAGCCTTGGACTCCTGTGTGAGTCACTGCAGGCTGAACTAATGACAATTAGAGAGAACAGGAGGATGCAGAATGGTTGGGAAGGAATGCAAACAAATGGTGAGGGGTCAGCCCTGTGAACACTGCAAATCATGAAGAGCACCATTTGTTTTTCTCTGCCTGTGGTTCTGTGGTTGTTTGGATTGGTACTGATTATGAGAATAAAGTTAAAAGAAATCTGACAAATTACCTTCAGCACTGTCACTTGAGGCTGTGCTGGTTGCGACTATAGGTTGACAACTTGATTCTGCAATTGTGCTCAGCTACATTTGTTTGTTAATATGAATTTATGTGTTTAGTGTCCATTGTATGCTCATGTCAGTGAACAAACTTTGTATTAAAGAGGAAGAAGATGAAGGGTGAAGAGCGTCTGCTATCGTAGTCTTTCTGATAATAACAACAGATACAGTGGAACATGTTAATGAACCACTGCATTACTTTCTCTCGCTCTAATCATTCTGCTTCCCGCTATCTAAAGCTGACCCTGCAAGTCTACTGGAACACAGAGTTCAGTGTTAGAAGCCCACAAAAAAAAAGAACAGGAGACAGGGTGGAATGCCAGACAAGAGGGGAGGGAGAGGGCGAGCAGGTGGGGAGCCAGCCAACTATTATAACAGAACGGCAACAGTGAGAGAAAAAGCTACGAGGATAGAAAACATACATCTGGACAAACATCGTTAGGCAGGTGCAAAGGCTCTACAGCAGGAGGATTACGATGCACACAACCGTGCACATACTTACTGTGAGAGAGGTGAAGGTCATGCACATGCCCCCGAAGCCATTGAAAGTCAGGGCAATGAAGATAAGGACAGAGAGTTCTGTGAACGAGACAGATGTTCATCAGTCAGCATTATCACTATATGCTGCTTCAGATACAGTGCAAAAATACTCACTTTGACTTACCATTTGGTTTGTAGGCTCCATAAGCAATGAGGAGGCAAGACAATCCAAAGCATGTGCTGAAAACAGATGATAATATCAAGCATTTTGAAAACTTAACTAATAACAAAAATAACATCCACATGTGCCTTTCCTGATGTCATTTAATGGCTAGTTAAATTCTTCTCTGCTTTGCTTACCTGCCCAGCAGTCGTAGCTTGCGAGGCCCATATTTATCCATGACGATCCCCAGTGGCAGTGTGATGGCTGAGAGCAAGAAGGAGCCCACAGTGAAAGCCAGATTCAGCATCTCATCCTGTTCTTTACAGATCAGCCAGCCGTTCATCCGCATTGGCCCGTCCATGGGGACCAGAGGCCTCATCTCCACCCCATCTCCCAAACCCACCACACCACCCTCGCCGTCATAGTAGTCAATGTACTCATCAGATGCCGGCGTTGCCAGAGGTAGAGACAGATTGTAGCTGGTGCTGTTACCTGAAGAATGGCAAAAAAGTAGATAGAAGACAAGGAGTCAGATAGTTTCTTTCAGGATAAGACACAAGTGGAAAAAATGCCCTTTGAGATGGTTCAGGTTGTCACAATGTGCCCATTTTCCTCAGAAGGTGTCTTTTCTGATGATACTCATAAACAAAAACACCATCCACAAGAGAAGACAGTCATGAATAATTACTTGAATGTTCAAGGCTGCGCTCAGTTGTATAAGCAGTTGTGGCTTTGTGTCATGCTGATTCAGTTTGGAGGTTGTGTATTCGATGTGTCATGGTCTTGTGTATTCACAGACTCATGACACATCAGCACATATTGTGGCTGTATGTGAAGAGAACACACACACAGTCGGTTGTGCAGTAAACCTCCTACTAGAAATAACAATATGTCAGCATATAATGTGCACAGACAGCAGAAAAGATACATTTCTTCCCTTAAACACTTCAGGCTCAAAAGATTAAAACATGAAATGCTGTCTGAATTTTGTTTAGTACTTTGGAATGTCAGGGATAAAAAGTGATAAACTGACACTGGCAATAGATTTTACATTATTATCAGAATCTGCAAGAAGATATTGCGAAAAGGTGCAAACGTCCAAGAGAAGTCTGAGTGAGGGAGATGGAGACTGATGAAGCAGCAGTTTGGGAGCTGATTAGTAACAGCTGATATTTGTAGATTACACGCTCTGTGGTATCAGCCACCTGAAGTCACGTGTGTCAAGTATGTGCAGCATGGCATCCCAATGTGAAACACAATGACGCACTTCATGTCAAAGTGCCAAAGCCGAAGGTAGGTCGCTGACTGATAAACTCTATGATGCTTGGTGTTCTAGTGACGTGTGCAGCAAGAAGATTTAATTAGGTGGCATGACACAAAATGAATAGCTCGTTCGGGTCTTCAGTGCGTTTTTATGTTACATGTGTAATCTCATGTGTATTCTTAGCCTCTGATAAAATTATAGCAGACAAGTGTGTCGGAGTCTTTGGTTTTGCCTTGTTTCCACTGATATTTCCATCTAATTTAATTTCATAAGTACACTACCATTTAAAAGTTTGGGGTCACAGGGGCAATTTCATGTTTTCCATGAAAACTCACATTTTTATTCGTGTGATAACATAATTGCACAAGAGTTTTCTCATTTTCATCATCAATTAGTCTTTCAACATGATTAGCTAGCACAATGTACCATCAGAGACAGGAGTGATGGTTGCTGGAAATGGGCCTCTGTGGCCCTATGTAGATATTCCATTAAAAATCAGCCATTTCCAGCTAGAATAGTCATTTACCACATTAACAATGACTGTATTCCTAATTCATGTCATGTTATCTTCATCAAAAAAATGCTTTTCTTTTAAAAATAAGGACATTTCTAAGTGACCCCAAACTTCTGAACGGTAGTGTATGTGCTAAACAATTATATGTTCTATGTATAAATACCAGGAAAAGTGCTTTGACAAATTGTGCCTAAGGGTAACTGGAAATTGGCAAGCCTGCAAAAAATGCTAAACAAACACTCATACATGAGAAAAAGAATACAGTATCATAACCATTTTGATCAACCTATCCAAAACATTGAAGTGGTGTTACTTGATCCAAAATCATTGTATTTCATGCATTTTCACAGTACTGTTCATTGGTAGTTTAGAGTTTTTTTCCCCAGTTTTGTTAAATTACACATAACGATTGGTACGACTGGTAAGTCACAGAAAAAATATATAAATGTACACATTAACCATAAAAAAACACATTGAAACTGTAAGAAATGTCCACTTCAAAAATCTGTATTTGTATGTATGATAGATCATGTACAATTAAAAGCAAATAAAAAGCATAAAAACAATATTTTATTGATATTTGTTGTTATATGAAATGTATATATATATATATATATATATATATATATATATATATATATATATATATATATATATATATATACATGAAAGATTGAAAAAATTGTTAATAATTTTTAAACTGTGACCTTATAGAATTTACCAGTTTCAGAAAATTAGATAACTAGTAAAATCACATTAAAAAAGTATTAATTTACATGTTGACAATAAAAAAAATGGGACAAAAGTGTGCTTAATGTCCAAGTCTATATTTTTATAAATAGTAACTTGTTACTTTGCAATGGGTGGCTGTAAAATTACACAGTTGTATTGATTTAAATAAGCTAAAAAATCTAATTATTTTACGGTAAAATACTGCTATTTTCATTGTTTATATAGTTTTCAAAAATTATGAATTACAAACATTATTCCAACATTTTAAGATGTTTTTTAGGCACCCTTGCTGTCAAATTTGAATTTATTGCTTTTGTTTTTTTTTTTTTGTAAACGCGTACATGAACCTATAAATCATGGCAATGTAATATATTATTTAAAGGAAGACTGGACTACAAAGTTTCCCCATTTAAAACAAACCATTAACCATCCCCCACTTAGACCTGCTGGTTGTCCTCCAAAGCCCAATCTAAACTGTGCAATTATTATCTGTCATTTCACCATTTTATTTTACGGTCTCCCCACCAGTGTTCTGATTTCTACTGTTCATCACTTTGCTATCAGTCCTCACTCTCTCCCTGCCCTTTATCTGTGTACTTTAAACTTCCATATTACCAGTAATAAAAGCTGCCGTGGCTCTCTTTGTTCCTCATCTATCTCATGTCACATGCCTGAAAAGAGCTGAGCTGTTGCTGCTGTCCTCTCCCTCTTATATCATCAGAACAAGATAAGGTGGCTGTAGCAGATCTCCGGGAAATCATATACAGTCTTGGATGCTCAGCTGTTACTTCATGGTGGCACAGCATCATGAAATGTTGCTGTACCTTTGCTGCTAAATGATATTGGCCTTGAGTATTTTGAAACGTTGATGCTGAGTGTCCCTAAAGAGCAAACAAAGTGTCAGATGACACTCTGTAAACTAAGATTACTAGGTAGAGATTGCCAAATGTTTGGAAATAGAATTCTATTCTCCTATAAATCAATTGTGTAAACTCCCTGAGCAAGAAAAATGGAGTCAAAGCACTAATCTGGTGTCTTTAGGCTCAGTAGGGCTCACCGCTGTCAGGCCGTGATGCATGACACAGTGTAACCTCAGGTCCAAAGAATAAGTCTGCCCTGTTTCCTCCTTCACATTCTCTTTCGCTTACTCTCTTCAAAAAGACATGCTGAGGCCAGCCAGACTGCAAGCATCAATCCCACCTTTGTACCTAAAACCACAAAGCAGCTGACGCACTTTGGTCAAAGTGATAAAGAGAATAAGCCTGAGAGAAGAGGGACTTGGTGAGAAGGCAAATGGACAGTTGAGCCAGTCCATCACTTGTTTATCAGTTCCCTCTCAATAAGTCCTGTCTTTAACTTGGTTGCAGCAGCTGTGAGCTAAAACACTCTCAGGGGCAAACAGAATGGGACACTCTGTCAAGTTTATGAGACACTGGAGCCTTTTACTCTTTAACTTTGGACCACTTTGCCTACCTGCACCCTTCTGTTCTCTCTTTGATTTAGCTGATCGGGTTTAATCTCCTGAGTCTCCAAAAAACAGCTCAAAACCCCTTTAGAGAAAACACTTACTCTTCCTAAAGAACGGAGGAGGCAAGAAGGCGGTAGGGTTACGTTACATCTCTTGAATAACAGCTTGCTCCATCCTCCACCCTAACTCAAGAAGACACCTAATGACTGTCAAGGCCATTCTCTTTCCCCAGTCCTGAGTTTAGGTGTAAATGCAGGAAACATTAAAAACAACTGTTAACTCTGCACTATGAGGGCAAAAACTCAAGACCATTTGCTTTTTCTATGAGGCACTGTGGCAATTTTAGCCAAAGGTATGGTGATGCAATGAAGCAAAGGAAGGCTTTAAGTCTAAAATTCTTTCATCAACACATAAAATACACCAAATTTCACTCACCCTCCTCCTCGTGGCAAAGGTAGGAATAGAAGCCTTCTGACTTGAGCATGATGAGAAGCGATCCCCATCCCAGCAGCACAGCAGAGAAGAGCAGATTCTCAATAATGGCAGTCACTGCCATCCACCAGCGCCTGGCAAACGCCGTGGCCAGGGTTGGAGCCATGGTTGGGGGAAGAAAAAGTAAAGGCAGAGAGAAGCAAAGAACCAGAAGAGAGAAATTTGCAGAGAGAGGAAAAGTGAGAGAAACCACCAGAGAAGAAAGGAAAGAGCAAAGAGAGAGAGAGAGAGAGAGAGCCTCCCTGATTGACGCTCAGGATGAAGGATCACGGATCACTTATCTGTGAAGAAAAAAGTGCAAGAGGAAGGGGGAGGTTTTACAGTTAACCTATCACTGATGTCACTGTGGGGCAGGACAGTCCAGTTTTTACAAGATCACAAGATAAATCACTTTACTTTGAACCTAGCTGAAGATATTCAGCTGCACTATGTGAAATGAAATAAAAATGAGCCTATTATACCTGTGAGCTCCATTTGTTGCAACACTTTCTGATTAATCAGAAGTCTCCCTTCTAATTAGATACAGAGCAGATGTTTTACAAACTAACCCAACTAATACTTAGCATGGATAGTGAATTATTAACTTTTTCCTGCAAAGATAATTACATAATACTTTCGCTGGGACAAAGACATTACATCACATTATGAGCAGTAACAGAAGAAGCATCCATGGTGGCATCACACGGTTTCTGCTGTCTGCTGGAAAAAAACAAACTGGTCCAAACTGGACTCAGAGAGAAAAGGGGGCTCACCCCATGGCCCCACTTTCTCTCTCTCTCTCCCTTCCCAATGCAACCCCTAAATGTCCTCTCATGCCCA
This sequence comes from Amphiprion ocellaris, assembly GCF_022539595.1. Classification (NCBI taxonomy): domain Eukaryota; kingdom Metazoa; phylum Chordata; class Actinopteri; family Pomacentridae; genus Amphiprion; species Amphiprion ocellaris. The sequence continues at coordinate 12,280,036 of NC_072779.1, read as the reverse complement.
TCCAACCGCAGCCTTTCTCTGCAATTACTGTGATGCACCAAAATATAAAGGAGCTGCCAGACAAGCAATAAACAAATTAGCTCACACAGCCAACCCTTCTTTCTCTCGCTCATATACACACACCCACACAAAATCTGTGCAACCGGTAAAATAAAGCAGAGTTAGCTGCATCTCATGGAAAATGAATAATCAGCTGAGTATATTATAATCCTGAAATAGCCTGTTTCTGTCTCATTTGATTAAAGATACAACTTTCATTCATTCAGTTTTCTACATTTCAAAGCAAACTACAGGTATATAAACCTCCTTACCTCTGCAGGCTGTGAGCAGCACCATCCAGCCACTAACTTTCTGATGTCTTTTGGTTAGGCTTTAGTGACCACTTTTCTGTGAAACCCAACATTTATATACTCTCATGGGCCTCCCATGGCGCCCCCTACTGACCCTTGTCAGTAGGTAAGAGTAATTTAGACAACATTGTGCTGCTTCAGTGCAGGTTTAGTGCAGCTGTGTGCTCATAACTGAAATGATGAGATGGTAAAACATGACATACTGATCTGATTTTATCAAAGTGCACTGGGAAGCCAGAAAGCTCTTAACTGGATGAGTGGAAAGCATTAATCAAGCCAAACAAAGTCTGACTGAAAACATGACTTCTGCAGATATAGTCAACAGCCGTCTGCGTCAATTGCTTGTATTGACAGAGCAGAAGAGCAGGCTGCCCTGATTCAGTTGTTATGTCACCTGTTTACTGTGCCATATGCTTTGTTGACTGTTTAAGTCTTTACGCACAGACTGGCAGGGATTGATGCAGAGTCCATGAAGCCAATGTTGAACGTAAATTCCTAAACTAGGTGATTTCTGTTCACTAATGTCACATTTTATTATTTACATGTGCTGCAACTCTCTCAACATCTTGCACAAGCTCTATCCTTAATGCTAAACTGGCATGACTTCAAGTTTGCATGATCAATAACCTGCCTGCTGACTGCTTTAACCTCTTATCCTGAAGTCCTGAATACAGTCAAAACAACCAATATAATGTCTCATCTGGTTTAAATTCAGTTTCAGCTATTTATGAACTTCCTAACATCTTTTAACTCAACAAAAATTCAACATTTTCAACGCATAAGCCAAATCTGCTTAAAAATGAGGATAATAACAACAAACTGATAGCATGTTCAAACTTGTTTTCATGGTTGGACTATGGTTCAGCTGTAATCAGTGCCAATCAATGAGTGAGTGACAAACAGGGCTGGTATCTAAATAAACATTGATATGGTAATTGTGTTGTTGCTGTGATAAATGCTTCTGATTCAACATGAAAAACACCCACTTAACACAGCTTGGATCTGAGCATTCTCTAAAGCCATTTACATTTATGTTGATGAGACATCTGATCAATCAGTCTTTGATCAATCAGTCTGCTGAGCACCAGCACTCAACCCTCACACTGTTGGAGATACCACACATACATGAACATACCCTTATTTAATGGCTATTTAAGAGTTCATTTCACACATGCAATTAATCACCAGTGCATTGTTTTATTCCTACAAAACAGAAGCATTTATTTTTCTGCCTCACTAAATGAAGGACACCACATATTTTCAAGACTGCATTTAATGGTCTGAGATGAACTAGAACAACTGTTACATCTTCGTAAAAATTATATATGCTGCACATATTGTTGTGTATGGTGAGTGTATGGTGAGCGGACTAGGAATGATAAACTTTTATGAAATCTACTAAAAAAAAGTTAGGCAGTGGTTCAGATTCCACAGAGGGCCATCACTGACCTGTTGCCTGAGCAACTCTGTTTCCAAATTGACTGAACGCCACCTTGTGGAGCTGTGTAATGTTCACACGTGAAAAATTTACAGTGAAAAATCACCACTCACACACAAATACCACAGCACAGTTGAAAAAATGCCTTTATTGCACTTAACTGAAATCAAATATTTGGTGAAGCAGTGCTGTGAAAAACACAGCTCATCTAACAACACTGAGCAGAATTCAACCCAATGGAAAACACAGCAGCACAGAATCAGTTCACAAAAATATGTTTTCTTTGTTCAAAGAAATAATATAATCCTGAACATTATACATGATTGTACAGCAATCGATACACACAGCCTGGCCAAAAAAAAAAAAAAGTCGCCACTTGGATTTAACTAAGCAAATAGGTAAGAGTCTTCTATTGGATAATTACTGCAGTGATGAATATGTTTCAGCTGCAACAACTTATTTAACCCTAGCTGATGCAGTGAGGAGCTTCTCATTTAACCCTGTTCCAAAGTGATGGGTGCATCAGGGTAAGAAGAGAGGTGGATGAAGTGATGCACTCATCATGGCTAGTGCCTTCAAGTCGGTGGGTACAGGGTTATGATCTGGGGTTGGTCAAGTTCAGCAACGTTATGTTCCCAAAGAATGAGGTCAGCTGACTACCTGAATATACTGAATGACCAGGTCTTTCCATCAATGGAGTTTTTCTTCCCTGATAGCACAGGCATATTCCCAGATGACAATGCCAGGATTCATGGGGCTCACATTGTGAATGAGTGGTTCAGGGAGCATGAGACATCATTGTCACACAGAGATGGGCCTCCACAGAGTACAGACTTCAGCCCCATTGAGAATCTTTGGGATGTGCTGGAGAAGACTTCGCGCAGCGGTCTGACTCCCATCATCAGTATAAGATCTTGGTAGAAAAATGAATGCATCTCTAGACAGAAAAAAATGCTGTGACATTGCAGAAGCTTATAGAAATGATGCAACACTGAATGAGTGCCATACTCAAAGCTAAAGTCGGTCCAAAAAAAAATTAGAGTGTGTGAATTTTTCTTTGGCCAGGCAGTGTAGTTTGACTGGCCTGATCATCGATTGATATTTACATACATGACCTGCACCAAACAAATATGCGACAGTGATTTTGTCCCCAGATATGTTTTTATAGTGCATCAGCAACCACTGCGGTGGTCACACAATCTACTGTCAGAGACCTTCGTCAGTGCAATTGACCAACAGCCAGAAGACTGAGTGCCAGTGAGAGCAGCAGCATCTTTATGGAGACTTCAGTTCCTGGTGTTGCAGAACCTGCAAGTTACCAAAGTGAAAATGGAAGTCAAAAAACAGTATTAAAGTCTTACACAAATTTCCAAAATTACTACCTATATGTTCCATTGCAGGACACAATTTAAAAATTTCTCAAAACAGATGTATTTGTCAAATTCACTCTTTAAAACTGGTAATGTATTAAACTTCCCAATGATTTTAATTCTTATCAACATTTATATAGTTAAGAATGCACTCGGCAACACTATATCTTTCAACAGGGTCCCAGGGGTAGCTGACCCAAATTCTATTGTTTTTTCCCTATACTCAGTGCTACCTACGCAAAGAAAGATAACATTTAAAAAACACATTCCACTTGCATTACACAACAGTACAGAGAAAATATCTGCTGTCCTACTTTTGACCCATGTTGTGTTAGACAAGGGAAATGAATGGTTTGCTCTGGCCTCAACCAGATCACAAGCAAATAAATCCACATTTTTTGAGGGATATTCCAGTTTTTATACATGTTGTAGTCTCTTTTCTGCAATTCATTCACTGTATTTCATCTGCTGTTCTAGACATGCTTTGGTTTCTACTAATTTCCATATGACAGCTATGAAAAAGCCCAATTTTAAAATATATTGGCATTGTATGTTAATAATCAATGTAGTAATGCATTGAAGATTTAAGTTTCAGGTTAGATGGTACAACACTGCAATTTAGTATTATGTAGTGTTAGGTGTTAGAATAATTTGCACATCATTTCCTTAAGAAAATAGGTCTAACCAGTTGGGGTCTTTTCTGGAAATAAAAAAGACAAAAGTGAGATGTTAGACAAATCTCATTCAGTTTAACTTCCAACCTGTGTGCATACTCAGTACCTTTAATTGTAAAAGTGGTTTCCATGCCGGCGTGGATGTGATCAGCCACATGACAGTGGAGCAGCCATGTCCCCGGGAATCCGGCCACCATCTCTACAGTTTGGAAAGTCCCGGGGAACAAATCGAAGACGTCTGCTCGGTGTGCACGGTCCGTCTGACATACACACACATAACATATAATGTACAACAAACAGGAGAAAAAAAATAGGAATTAAGTAAAAAAACAGATCCAAGAAACTCCTTGTGAGAGCAATAGAAAGTTTCATGCCAAGAGGAACCGTAAGCAAACCTTGTAGATAAAAGTCTCTTCGTGGAAGTGAACAGTGTGCATGTCCACTTCGTTGCCCATACCCACTAGATACCAGGCAGCTGTCTGGCCCTGCCTCATCACCAGTCCTTGGAGGTTACCATACATTAGACCATTGATCCCTGCAAGAGACACATTCACACGGAATCAGACAGTGGGCTTAAGATGATTGAAACACTTATCAAAGGCAAATTCAACAATAAGTGACTATTTTCTTGATCCAATATATTCCTTCCTGTGTGCTGAAGAGCAGTGGTATGTTCTGCTGGCCTGACTTTACCTGATGCACTTTCATGTGTGTGAGCTTTAATGGAAGGTTTTAAAGTTCGTTTTACATATTTATAGCAAATGTTTCATTCTTTTTATTACATTTTATATATTTTATCTTTGATCATTAGTTGTTTCTCACCTAGCTGCAAATTGAACCTCTCAAGTCTTTAAATTCTTTCATGTATAAGAGCTTTTTGCTCTCTGTGCTGTCTTATTCTTCATTATCATCTTACCATGCATCATGTTACTCTCTGCAAAGCCTTCATCTGCCACAAAGGTTTCCGGGTCGACATCAAGGTATGTCCTAATGTTGTTCTTCAAGTACCAGGACTGGTTTTCATCATGCACCATAAAGAACAGAACAAACTCCTTCTCCATGTCCATCCTCTTTCTGTCGGATCCTACGCCAGGCGTCAGAGTCCCAGGCCTGCATACCACCAGAGGCCCCAGAAGACCACTGTACAGATCCTGAACATAAACAAATGAAGCCACTCTGTCACAAACAGTTAATGCTTCAGCTACTCTTTAAACATGCAGGTTATACTGGAAGTTATGTGCTTCTATGTGACTGTTACTACATGTAGGGAACATGTACCTTAATGTAATCAACACTGGAGTAGTAGACATAAGGGATGCAGTTAGGATCTGTGATCCCTGGACCAGAGCTTTCAGGAATATCCCACTTCACCTCGACAATGTAGCCTGAAGGCAAGAGAACATAAAACAAACAAGAATTATTCACAATACTACTGAGGAAGAGTTTCATAGCTTGATCCTTAGATAACACCGGAAGCAGTTAACATTTCATTCAATTGGTTGTGATTCTCACCAGGATCGACAGGAATGTGTGCACCACTGGCCTTAACGCCATGTGGGGCAATCGAGTACGGTCGGCTGGCTTTGTTCTTAAATGTGATCACAATCTGCTCTCCTACCTCTGCCTTGATTATCGGACCTACAGGATAGAAGAAATTTCATGTCATATCAGTCTTTTCATAGGAAAAATGGCACAAAGAGCAGCTAAACTCACCCATAATTTGCAAGTGTTGCTGGTTGGGGCACCGTTCCTTCTGAACTGTGAAGGTTGCATCAGTATATTCTCTATACACCGCCTTCTTATAGCGTGAACCAATTCTGTCCTTCCCTGGTTCCAGAAACGTGTTGCCTGCACTGGGAGACATGTACCAATTTGCTTCCATTAACAAACAGTAATAAGTTATGCCACTAATCACAGACTCCAACACTGAAATACATCATCCCACAATTATCTTGCGTACACACCTGCCCTCTAATGTACCATGGTGAATCTCCCGCTCCCAGTCTCTCGTAGGTGAGTAGTCCCATTCTATTTCCTCAGCACTGATAAAATACTGTACAGTGTTAGTTGGCTCTGTGTTTGTGCGCTTCACTTTTTTTCCTGGGCACTGGTTCACTCTGTAATGCTGCCTCATGCCAGCCGAGTAGTGGTCTGTCAATCTGCAGCTCACCTCAAAAAAACCTGTCGGAGGATGAAACAAGGTTGAGGATTTTGTATCTGTGAAAGGAGCTAGATAAATACATTTTACTTACTGACTTACTTACATCACATGAAACCAACTTCTCCACTACTTGGCTAACCAGCAAAGGCTTCTCACATGATTGAATAATGGGATGGTCCCCTTACTCTCCTCACCTAAATGCTATTCATAACTTTTGAGCTATTCTCAAATGTGAGATTTACAGTGAGGGAGGAAATAAGGGGGCTGTGGTTGCAGCTTCAACAAAAAGTGATTGTGAGCAGACCAAGAAACTGATGGATTCTGTGGATGGAGGGCTCATTAGACACAGCAAAAATACTGAAAAGTTAAATGTGGCTATTTGTTATTTTGTGCTACTTATTTGTTACTCTAAAAATGGAGACTAAGCAGACTGGGAATCTTGTTTATTCTTTGAGTTGGGAATAATTATTTACATTATTAAGAGCCTCATAATTGTTCACACATATATTTCCTTAAGAAAGACAATACCCATTCAGTTTTTCAGGTTCAAGAAAATGTTAAACAATAATTTGTGCAATAACTGTACATAGAGTGTAAAATATTAATACCAAAATACATCTGTGGTTTACAGCTTTCTTGCAAAGCTGAGCCACTTTGACCTGCATTGCTGTTTTTTGGCTAGAAAATGCATTTTTACAATGACATGTCATTGGCAGGGCGTTGCAAATGTCTGTATGGTGGGTTAGTTTGTTGTATTTTACGGATTTAGAGTGTGTCTTGTGCTATCTGACCCACAGATAAAACTCTTTTATACTTCAGTTTAATGACTGAAGTTTTCTCTGCAGAATGATTTACATTTTATGCAAATTTGAAATCCAAAATATTTGCATATTGATAGATTCAGGAGTTTTCACTGAAGCAGGAATAAATTAATTTAAGATCAACTGGCTGACTGAACCTATTCTGGGGAAACACTTAGTTTAGCTTACTAATTTTCCTTTGCCGATCTTTGGACTTGTGGAAACCCAGACACAACTATTTTACAGCAGAGATAACAATCCAGTATTCTAATGACCTGTGCACCACTTGTATCTGTATTTGACATGTGATAGCATTAATCATTAAATAGAAATCTCACCAATCCAGATTGGAGCCAGATGTCATTACTACATTCTTTGTCATACTGAACTGTATTTATGATATTTTCTCTTGATACCTGACAGTGATTCATTACAAGGCTGCCTATAAAAACTCATGTTAGTGATTTGAACACCTAATATACCTAAATACAATGAATTAAAAAACAAAACAATTAAAACACAAGAGACAGCCTTATGAAATTGTCCAGATTTGCAAATAAACAAATTTGTTGTAGAATTTCTATGTAGGGGGGCAAGAATAAAGGCCTTACAGTATATCATTATAATGTAAATATTCTAAATATACTACAGGTAGTTTTGACATTTCCCTTCTTGCATTGTGTTGGGAGTTGTGTATACGTCACAGGAAGACATTCATACAAGAAAATCCAAGCATGTTTGTGAAGGATAAACGTGCCTGTCAAACAAACCCTGAAACATAGATGTACTCTGACAATGTGTGTGATAGAAAAGCACATGGTTTTCAAGTGGCAACAGCATATGCCTGCGAGTGTGTGTATGTAGAGAGCAATATGACTAACCGGGAGTGTTTGGTTGCATGACAACAGTGGCAGCGACGTGAGGAAACACACTGACTGTGTCACGTGTTGTGCTATGTTTCTCGAAGGTGTTCCCCTCGAAATAAACACCATGGATGTCTATCTCGGTACCCAGTCCAAGGATGTACCACCTAACTTTGTCCCCGGCACACATCTCGAGTCCGAGAAGGTTCCCATACATGCGTCCGTTTACAGCTGAATTGAAAAGTATGATATAATCAGAAAAATACAGAGACAAGTGAAGAAATGGAACAGAAGTACCAGAATTATTTCTCAAAATATGACACTAATGGTATATGAGCTACTACCAGTATCGATCAAATAGCATTTAAACTAAATAACTGAAGTAAAAACATACGTCCTGCACCAAAGACACTGATTACCATGCATCCTATTGCTCTCCTGAAAGCCCTCGTCTTCTGGATTTGTTGCACTGCTGCCAAAAGTCTCAATATTCTCGTCCAAATACCAGCTCATATTTTCATCCATGACGGAGAAAAGAAGGAAGAACTCCTTATCCATGCCCTTCTGTTAAACAATACACAGACAAGCCAGGAAACAGCAAGGAGGGGGGTTGCAGATAGCAGTTGAAGTTAACAGCACACAAACAATCAACACCATAATTTAATAGTCATGTGACACGGGGGAAAAGCATAGTCAGGCAAATATTTCGACCTTGACACAATTTTCAGCATTTTGGCTCTGTACACCACCACATTGGATTTGAAATGAAAAAATCTAATTGTGCTTTAAGTGCAGACTTTTAGCTTTATTTGAGGGTATTTACATCCAAACCAGGTGAACAGTGTAGGAATTACAACACATTTTAGATGTGCTCTCCGCCTTTTCAAGGGACCAAAACTAATTGGGCAAACTAAAATAATCATAAATCAAATTGTCACTTTTAAAGTTTGGTTACAAATCCTTTGCAGTTAATGACAGCCTGAAGTCTGGAACCCCTAGACATCATCAGACGCTGGGTTTCATTCCTGGTGATGTTCTGCCAGGCCTCTAGTACTGCTGTCTTCAGTTCCTGCTTGCAGATACGTTGACCTCCTGAAGAATGTTCCTCACCTAGCCAATTGCTGTGAAGGGTTTTTCTTGACCGGCGAAGGGATTCTTCTGTCATCCACCACCCTTGTTTCCATGGTCTTCCTGGTCTTTTGGTGTTGCTGAGCTCACCAGTGCGCTCTTTCGTTTGAAGAGTGTAACAAAGAGTTGTTTTGACTGCACCTATTGTTTATGATATCTTTCTAATGGATTTATTTAGATATTCCAGCCTAATGATGGTGTGATTGACTGATAGTTACAGCTCTTTGGACTTTATATTGAGAGTTCACCTCACCAGATTTCAAATGCAAATGCCATACCTGAAATGAACTCTTTACTTTTAATATGCTCCTTGTAAATGAAATAATGTGGAATAATACACACGTGACAATGGAACGGGTGAGCAACTAACTGTCCAATTACTTTTGGTCCCTTAAAAAGGTGGAGGGCACAGATAAAATGTGTTGTAATTTCTAAATCGTTCACTTGGTTTGGATGTAAATACCCTCAAATTAAAGCTGAAAGTCTGCAGTTAATGCTGAAAACTGTGTCAGTGTCCAAATATTTATCTGACTGTACATTTACTGGTTAAATTCACCTAAATGTAAGACTTTTGTGTGTGTGTGTGAATACATAATAAAACCGCACCTGTGTTCCTTTCTTTCCCAGCGCTCCTTTCTTGCACACAAGCAGAGGTCCAACCAATCCAGAGGTGGTGTCCTTGACAGGATCGGTGCCAGAGAAGTACAGGTAGGGAATACAGGGAGAGTCATATGAAGACGGGCCTTCCAGTACCTGCCAGGTGTAGGTGAAGTTCTCACCTGGACCAACGTGGGAGCCTGGCTTGTTAACACCTACAGTAATGCAGACATAGAACTAAAATAATCAGGCCTGCTATAATTCAGCGTCTGCAAAGACAACAGTTGAAGAAGTTGTGATTCTCCCATCACTTTGCTTAGTGTCCAAAAACAATAGTAACTGTATTATTCTCATTATGCATGTTGTCAGCTTGAATGATATAAAACAACTGATCTTTAGGAATAGACTTCTGCTGTTTAAGAATGCACCCAAAAAACTTGCAATGTCTGTCTTCTTTCACATTCTAGTTCTTTTTTATTTTACTTTGTGTGACTAATTGTTACCATTTTTGAATTTGTGCATACATTGTCATCTTGTCAAACTTTTCAGCAAGAATTCTCCCAGTTAAGAAAATTCTGTGGCCAATTAACATTTGTCTGGCCAATATCAGAGGCGTAAAGAATTATTTTTTCTTTACTCTTGAAGCAATATTCATATAGATTTATGCCTGTGCCAATCTTGGGCATCACCTCCAGCTTTTGTACAGAAGACAGAAGAATGAATTATCTCCCCTTACAGTTAAAAGACAATCACAGCTACTTTTTTCTTGACTATGCAAGTAGAATGTGTGGCAATGCAACTGGCTGCTTCCTCACCATCCTCATAGCTGCTTCCCTGGAAGCGCTGGTCATAGTGAAGTCCATGAGGCTCGATGCTGTAGTTTCTATCGGCCTTATTCATGAACGTAACACTGAGAGTGTCACCTTCCTCTGCCCTCAGAACTGGACCTGGACAAAAAGCAGAAGACTACTGTAACCAGATAGGAGGAGTAGAAACAACCACGGTGAACGATACAACAGTGTACCAGTAAACAAAATATAAAAGAGGGAGTCTGATTTTCAATTGATAAAAGAAAGAGATCTTACCCAGAATTCCTAGGTGTCCAGGGTCAGGTGATATAGCAGTGGTGAAGGTATCATCTGTGTACTCTTTGTATATCACTTTCAAGTATCGATCTCCAATCCTGCCACCATCTCTGCCAAAAAACACCTCGGATGCACTATAAAAGGAATGGGCAGGATTGTGGGAGGAAAGAAACACACATTGCAAGTGAGGGGGATGGACAAGAGTTTTTCTGAGTGACCTAAATGAAGAAGCAGTCTGGAATTTCTCACTTCAGAGAATCTTAACAGAATAAACAACGGTCAGTCAGAGGGGTTTTACTATGCCAGGTCAGAGATCAACAAAAACCGGGTCCCTGCAACAACTATCCACACTGTTTATTCTAGACACAACAAACCTGCCTCACTGCATGAATGGCCAGCTCACATATAATCCACCACACAAACAGAAGGCCAGCCTTAAAGGAAAAGCAGACTGATAGTGAATAAAATGCCAAACGAAACAATACATGGCTCAGGATAATTTAGAGGCCCCGTACAGTGTTTTTTGCATTATGTTTTGTGGTTGTTAAAAACTTGGATGCGTAAAGTAAAAGCTGTTAACGTGTGAAGATGTTTATGTCTGCCATTTCTTAAGCCCACTCATAAGTAGACATCCTCCCAGCTTTACAATCCAGTAAGAATTGTACTGAGCTGCTATGTACCACATAACGAACCAGTAGTCGTCTAGCTCAAATGTTTTATCATAAAAATTCTGCCCCCTCACTGCCCACTGCTTCCAGCTGAGCCATTTAGAATAAGCAGCTGCCACCAACCATCTTTGCAGGGTTCTGAGTTTAAAAATTAAAAGACACATTCTAAGGATATGTGAGACTTTCATTAATTTCCTGAGAAGGGGCACACTATGGGACCTTGAACTAGTCTGGGAGAAACAGTGAGCTATGGTGTGCTTAGTACAAACTCTGAGTCAAGTTTTGAACTACGCTGAGCTAAACAACGGCTAGATTTTAATTTTGTAGTGGCGCTCTGTTACCATTGATTAGACTGGTAATTGGATATCAACATGTCTGCCCACCTGTCAGCCTCAGTCAGGGACACATTGTTCATCAAATCCTTTTCTGAGGGAGCATAGTCCCACAGGACCTTCTCTGCTGCCAGGTAGTAATTCCTCACAACACCACCGCTTGCTGTGGAGCCGACCTCACTGTCACATGACTCCACTTCATAAAAGGCCTGCATCCCAGCTGGAACAGAGACATACATTGCACATGACACAATTAACAGGAGTAAACGCCCCTGGTGAATGTGGACCTTCGTCTCGCCTGACGAGTCTAAAGGGTCGGAGTTAATGGTTCATAAAATGATTCCAGGGGTCAGTTTGCATGTCCTTACCTTTGAGCAGCTATTAAACCAGAGTTAATTTCCAGCATCTGAGATTCAGATCCAGATTATGTAAAACTGTCAATGGTGTGATTTGTAGAGTAAACAGATTTGTAAAATATTAATGTTACTTTTCCTGAAAGGGACAGGTATAAGAATAGGCTATTACAGGAAGCAAGTTGTTTGATACAAAGGTGTGGTACTTCACAAGTGTCAAGGTCAATCATAGCATATTGAGCAAGTGTGGCTCGTTCATTTATATATTCAGTGGACTTTGAACAGCCTTTGAATGCAAGTCCTGGCATTAAATACATATTGACAGGTGAAATAAAGGCGTTTCAGATGTTCACAAACTCTTCAGTGTGCCATGAATTGCTTTGTAAGAGATCAAAATCTTTGGTACCGAGACCATATTTCACCCATGCAAAGAGCCACCCATAAGATGGAACAAACACAGCACACTTGAAGTATCTAAAGAGCACTTGTATGTGACCACAACAAAGGCCCAGCAGCACCATTGTCTCCACAAGTCCTGGCATGTTTTGAGTAGAAATGCATGCTCTGCTGTGGGAATGCTCAGAACATCTTGTTTCAACAAAGCAGCAGTACCCCACAAAAAATGCATTCTCTTGTGCCAGTAAAGTCTCAGAGCTGAGGGATTAAAGGTGACACAGAGGTTAAAGGTCAGGTGTCCTACCCTGCAAGTGGTCGTTAACTTGACAGGTCAGCAGCCACTTCCCTCTTCCTTTTGGGACCATCTCAGCTGCCGCAAACGAGGCTGGGAACAGGCTGATGGTGTCGGTGCGGTGGCTACGGTCCAGCAGAGTATTCCCATGGAAAAAGGCAGTATGAACATCTACCTCGTTACCCATGCCAAACAAATGCCAGGCCACCGGACGGTTTTGGCATAACTTGATTCCGGGCAGATTACCAAACATGTACCCATTAATAGCTGTCACACAGAGCAAAACACAGACAGGGGTAAGATGAAAGAACAAAAAGGATGCATTTTGACAATAAATCATGCCTTTATGAATTCTTTACGGAATTAATAATATTAAGCGTGATGTAAAGTGAATTCATTTTGAAATCATTTAAAATAATTTTATGATGCAGACAACTCATATAGAAAGGTGGGGAAAAAAATTGTGACAATTTTTTTTAGATTTTGTCGAAGAAACAAACAAACATCTAATATTACAAATAAATGATAAAACAACCTTAGAGGTCTCTCACCATGCATCATGTTTGACTCTTTAAAGTCTGGGTCTTCTATGTTGATTCCAGCAGGATCAGAGCAGTTCTTAATGTTGTCCTCCAGATACCAGCTCAGATTTTCATCTGCCACATTGAACATCAATAAGACATCCTGGTCCACATCGTTGCGGCCTGAAACTAGTCCATTCGTCTCCTTCAAGATTCCTGCGCTCAGAAAGAAATATAAAAAAGGCACATTTAATCTTTGTTTGCCCACACTTTACTGACGTCTTTCATTTTCCTGTGAAGCTTTCCTTGGCAAGTTTTTAATGTAATCATGAAGCGCTTAAAGCTGGGGAGAGTTTTGCTTGTTTTTATTAATGGCTTAAATAAACTGAAAGCTGAAACTATGACTAAGGGATAATCATTGTTTAAGTCACGGACAGCTTCAATAGATTCGATTTGATTTGGCAGACACACAATGAATATACAGACACATGAAACTTTTCCTCTGAAGTGAGGTGAATGGCATATATTCACGTCTTTGCACCTTTCTTGCATGTTAGCAGGCCTCCAATAAGTCCTGAGTTGATGTCCCTGGGGGCATCTATGTGAGAGTGGTAGACCCAGGTCAGGCAGTTGGCATCAGCGTCTGTGGGGGCAAATTCTGGTGTGACCTCCCAGCGGTAGGTGTAGCTTCCTCCTGGAGGAACATGGTCATCCATCTTCAAACTGTTTGATGTCCCATCTGGATAGAGTGCCCCTGGTAGACAAATACACAGTGTTTACTCTGAGATCATTCTGTTACCCCTGAAGTGTGGAGGCAGTTGAGCTCGGGTGCTTTCACTTTAACCGAGTGGAATGCTCAGTGTCATGGCTGTAGGCACTAGTTTAGAATGATGTTGCAAATATTCAACATGAAATAAAAGATTCATCTACTACAAAAAAGATTAACAACACATTCTGCAGAGGAGATTCCCCAAATCAAGGTCATATTTATTTTTTAAAAAATATCTGTGGCTTTCTGCCAGTGTGTCAAAGAGTAAAAGAAGTTATGAGTGCACTTATCTTAATGCCAGCAACTTAGTTTCAGTTTCAGTTCCCACAGGTTCTCAGATTTCCTCAGACAGGATACATCTCCCACGTAAGTGGAGGGGAGTGATTTGGTCTTGCATAACAGAGAGCTGCAAAGTTCAGAACACTTGGGGGACATAGCTGACAGCCACTCAGTTCCTGAATTTGTGAGGCGTCACTTTATGCATTGTTACATAGGCCTAAACTGACTCATTCTGTCTAGATGATATTTGTTTGTCCTTCTCTATTTTAAACCTGTTATTATCTTGTTATCAGAGACAACCCTGCACAGAATAATATAAATAATAATATTCCGGTGCTATCATAATGATATATTTATGCTTAGGAAAATAACTATTTTCCCAGAAGAAAAACACTATGGCTTGAATAAAATGCTCTCTTAAAGGAAGTGTTTAGCAGAACAGCCTCATTTGTTCTCTGTGACCTGCCAGATTCACTACTGTCTGCTAACATACACTACCAGTCAAAAGTTTGGACACATCTTCTCATTCAGTGGTTTTTATTTGATTATTTCGTATATTGTAGATTAGTAGTGAAGACACCAACACCATAAAAGAATACATACAGAATCATGTTTTAATCAAAAAAGTGCTAATCTTCAGTATTAATCTACAATGTAGAAAATAATACAGATAAATAAAAAGCACTGAATGAGAAGGTGTGTCCAAACTTTTGGCTGAAAGTGTACAAATATGTAGTATCAGATTTTAAATTAATATGAATGCAACTTTATCTGGATTTTGATAAACCTTTCCTAAATTTTACGTTGTTGTTTGAATCATAAAAGCTGGGCACAAAATCCACTTAGCATAGAATAATTCATTATACATATATTACTAAATTATTTCCACATATGTGCAGCTGACTTTTTCATCTGAGGGATTACAGTACATTTGAATAAATATGTGATTTTAGAAGAAACCCTGAATGATACCTCTTTGATAGCGTATGTTTCTCTTTGTGTGTAAATGCAGCATTGCTTTTAATCCATCCATATACAGTCTGGCCATTATGGGACGCTTTACCTTCTGCACTCTTGTCATAGAAAACCCCATGGGGATGCATCGTGTAGTTCCTGGACGCAGAGTTCTTCAGATGGATCACGATAACCTCATCGACCTCTGCTTGCAGTATGGGTCCCATGTAGCCCAACCACTCGGGTCGAGGAGCCTGACGGCTGTAGGTTGCATCTGTATACTGTCGGTACATCGCCTTCTTGTAAACACTGCCAATACGGTGGGGCCCTCTTTCCAGGAATACAGATGCATGCCTGAGATTGTATTGGATAGGAGACAATGCGAATGAAAGATACAGACAGTGCAGTGTTTACACAGAGGATTCAGGAGGTAGATGAGAAAGAAGCAGCTTTAATCCTGTTTTGGCATTTCTTACAGTAGAGGTCAGATTATTGTCAGCTTCAACAGCACATGTGGTTGTGCAAATATAGCAAAAGGCGTAATGACATTGTCGCTCATATTGTCAGATTTCACAAAAGGCTCAGCTTTATCTTTGAGATTATATTACTCTGTTTACTGTCTAACAGGTAAAATTCCAACCTTGCTAATAGTCTGATAACAGAATTAATTGAGCCCCTGGTAAAAGCAATTAAGGGCTCCTGTGCTCTCTCCCCTGGTCACATGCTTATTTTACATAAGATCACGTTAGTTATGAAGGCCGACACATGACAGCCACAAAATAGAAGAAGCATCATTTGTAGAAATCTGCCTATCAATACAATAATCAGTAAAAAAAAAAAAAGGGAACAAAAACATTATATTTGAAGAAGATAAACATGATTTTTAGTGTGTGCTAAAACAGCATGTTTTGGGGAAAACCAGTATTGGGAAATTTAACAGGCTGACGGAGAGTCCAGCATTATGTATGATTGTAACATTTATTTGATTCTCTGACAAGAAGAAGATAAATGGTGGCATAAACAGCCCCAACACCTTTAAATATCACATCTATAATAATATCCATCTCATATGATGGTTGGATTTTATTTTTTACACGAGGTTTTCTTTAATTAAAAAAATATAATTATATGCATATTGCTTGTACTATGTGTTGTGTGCAATTTAGTCAGGCCTTATCGTGTTTTCTTTAAAAAGGCTATATTCTATTTGGCATTTCACCACAAACACATCGAAAAAATGTTGTCACACACCCTGCTAATTAAGAATTCACTCCTCATCAGTTATTTGGAGTGATGCTGTAGTATAATACATACAAAATATCCATTGCAACTCAGGTTAACAGAGTTATTTTGTAGTTTTGACTATACATCCGAAAATGAACTCAAAATCCAAGGGTCACACAATGTCTAGAAATTCCAGACTTGAACATTCCAATATATTTATGGAGCAGAGCAACTTCACATTTATATAACATCCCACAATTGCTAGTGTGACGTAAATAGTTTACTCTCTTATTTATACACTGTCTGTGTTTTCTGGGTTATTTTGCTCAGAGAAACACACAGTAAAGTAAACCTCTGATCTCATGAGAGAGGACAGTCATTCACTGCTGTCATCTTCCCTGTCCATCTGCTACAATGCCAGCAAAGTACTCTTCTGAGGTCTAGACACTATCACACCCCAACAAGATGACACAGCGTTTGACCTAAAACTTCTCTTTTTTCTATCCTCTACACTCCTTTTTTTGACCGGGAATCTCTTTTCATCCCACATACTTCAGATCGATCCGTGTGGATTCGATACGTCGTGACAGATTAGATAAACAGGTGATGGCATGAAGTATCCTCACTAATCTGAACATGCTTTCCCAAATAACAACTCACTCATCGTTTTCGACGTCTTTCCCGTTAAGCAGGTTTTTTCCGCTCGGTGCGTAATCCCAGAAGTCCTCGATGATCCCCACGTAGTAAACTCTCTCCCTGCTGCTCTTCCCTTCCACGGCGGAGGAGAGGAGAACCAGCAAACAGCTCGCCAACAGACACAAAGCCCGTGTCATGTTCGGATGATCTCTCTGTTCGGGCGCAGGACTGGAGTGCTTCGCGCGTTTTGGATGAAGAGGAACAAGCGGTTGACTCTTCTATGAAAAGTATGCTGGCGCGCCGGGACTCCAGCACTTACGAAACTCTGCAAAGGAAAACAGTTAGTCTATTCAGCCACAGGGCAACGACAGTGTGACCGCCTCCAGAGCTATCAGATGAGGATAAACTCTCTCACGTTAATTATTGCTCGAGGTAATTGAAATTGCCTGTTGGGAAATTAAAATAATTGATTTGCTTATTCAAAAGAGCAAACTCAGGCGACATGGGTGTGCCAGTTTGACTTTCCAGAGGTGATAAATAAGCACATGATTAGGTCTCAGTGCACAGGTATGATTTGGAGATGCCATGTCTGATGAATAAAATACAAATTTTCTAGCCCTACCATCAGCAGAGTTTTCACACAGTGTAAACGTCGCTGCACTAAATCTTTCAACATGTCAGCACCTCTTTCTTTCTGGGGCTCGAATGAAGTTGTAACCTCTAGTTTGTAGATGGTTTGGTGGTTTCTAGATCAGCCACTAACAAGAAAAAACTTGGGCTGTGAAACATTTCATTATAATCAAATGAATTGTTGGCAATCCAGTAATATAATAATACTTTTAGGTTTTAAACTTTTTTTTACAACCTAAATACACCACCTGGTAACCAAAAGTTGTTGATGACATAATTCAAATTAAAGTTAAGGATTCTATGTAACCATGAACAAAGGCATCTCAAACTGCACATAAACTTTATTAAAGTAACAAAATGCTAAACTGTAATACAAGAAGTAGTGTTTTTAATAGTTGAAACTAATTTGAAAATCCTTAGCTTTGCACAGCTTTCTCCAAAGAAATCCTGACATCCATTCACTGTTCGACACCGAGAAACCACTGCAACTCCAAATCTTGAATCCTGAACCCTGAATCACCGTATCTGCTGTAAAATAACATACCTGTTCATCCCATCATTCCAGCAACATCATTTATTTACTTCATGTATACTAAGTGTCTGTAATCTTGTATTTATTATTAATTACTGTATTTATCCCTGTATCATCAGAAGCTGCACAGCTGGCACAAAACTTTTGGTTTGCATCTAAACATGCTCTTTTTCACATATCTGTACCTGTATATAGTCATTAAACATTTATTTTCCTGTTTTGTGATGCATGTTTTGTGTGTGTGCGTATGCGTATGTGTGTGTGTGTGTGTGTGTGTGTGTGTGTGTGTGTGTGTGTGTGTGTGTGTGTGTGTGTGTGTGTCTAAGCTAATTTAGGAAACAGATTCCTTCCACGCTTCCACGTGCTTGGTCAGTATAGCTGAATCGTTCATAGGAAGTTTCGATGTGACACTGTCAGCACACCCAGACATGTACACAGCAATAATGTGCAACCTCTGCACTTGATCACATGGAAATTTTTGAAGCCAGCTCACACTGATGCACGTTCCCCTTGACCCAGTAGCTACAACCCTGCATCTTTCAGCCTGAAGCTGTCATGTTTCACAGCAAGTAGAGGAGGCTGACACCTGCTGACAAAATCTGAGCAGTACAATCAGAGCAACCTCAGTGAAATGAGGACTTTCCCGCTCACAGTGCAAATGTAGGACGCTGATAATACACAGACGACCATATTGTATTCATTCTGGTGATTTTTCGTGTTTGTTTTGTGTGTCTGTGTGTGTGTCTGTGTGTGTGAGTGGGATTTTTGAGCTTTCTATAATCCCTACAAGGCAATCTGGACAGTCTGCACCCCAAACATAGTAGTGATAGAGTGTGAAAACAAGTACATTAAGTGTAGAGATTGTATTGGAAAATATTAGAAACAAGCAAAGCTGATAGTACAAAGTAGTCACGTTATTCTGGTATGTGCTTGTGGGTCACCATGGGGTCAAGTCCCTCAGGTCAGGAGTTGGTTGTGTTCTTTTCTGTCTAAATAGTAGATACATTGCGTCCTCTGAAATCCAAACCCCAGGCAGGAACATACTGTTCCACAAGATTACTTGAGCTTGAATGTATTCTCAGTCAGGCCCCATGCTGACTGAGTGCTTAAGTGTGGTATGGAATCAACTGGAAGTACACCTAGATGCCTGCTGGATGATTTCTATATAATTTTCTGTAAACATAAGAGTGATAATTTGCAGCTTGACCAAATCTGTTGAATTTCTGTGCTATTCTCAAGCTGGTTTTAGCTGTGTAACGTTTGTATTCAACTCCAATACCACCAAGTTTATGAAAGAATTGCTGGAAAAATCATTCTACTGTGTATATTCCTACAATCTACATGCCTGGACTTGAGAACCGGCTGGACCTAACACACTTTTAACAGCGATCTTATCTTATAAACACTTATCTGATTCCCATTTAAAACGTTTCGTTTTAAGGTTGAGGAAGAGTTACATTTTAACACAAGTTCTAGTGTGCAATTGATGACTGATAAATAAACCTGTGATGTTTTTAACATTATTAAAAAATAACAATCCTCTTACAGCTTCTCTAGGCCAGTGGAAGTAACAGAAAAGCTGCCAGCGCATGAAGCAGATTTATGTTTTGTTCTACAGTTTTGCTAATTATAGTAGAGAAGTTGTGTTGTTAAGAGCATACATACACCGGAAACTCAAGGACAGCAAAACAGTATTTATTTACTCCCAGTGTGGGCAAGTATGATTGCAAGCAAACAAGAAACCAGTTTACTCAGATAGTTTGGGTTACTTTAGAAATAAGATGTGCAGTATTGACCTGGTGCATGCAGCAGGTCAACAATAAGCCAACATTCTACTCTTTGTAAAAAAAAAATGTGCTCAAAATGGAAGTTTGTAACTACACAAATTACCTAGTCATATAACTATGACAGAAAACTCATTTGTATGTTAGTAGTTTGTTACTGCGGTAGAGGACTAAGGAGCATAGCATTCCAAAGCAACAAACAGAGGATCCAAACATCCTTTCTCACAGCTGTAAATTTGGTAGGAGACCATTTTAGAAGAACTTCCACCCAAATGGAACACATGAGTCGGATGTTTACTTCAGAATGACACTCACAGCCCTCTTGGAGGCAACAAGACATCTCTTACCTCCACCAGAACCATTTTCCCCAGCAATTGATGTTACAGTGATACAGTGATGGTGAGGCTGGTGGGATCCTCTGAGAGCACTGTGAAGGAGTCCAGGTAGATGGACTCAATAGCTTCAAGTTCATTTCATTATATATATATATATATATGTATATATATCTATATATATATGTATATATATCTATATATATCTATATATATATATCTATCTATCTATCTATCTATATATATATATATATATATATATATATATATATATATATATATATATATATATATATATATATATATATATATATATATATATATATATATATATATATATTTATTTTTTACGTTTAAAATGGGTCAATTTGACCCGCAACATAACAGGAGGGTTAACAAAGTAGCACTGCTAATAAGGTAAAAAAAAAAAACAAACAAAAAAAAAAAACCAAAACATATCTTCTTCTACCACTGTTTATTGATCAGTCCGATGTTCCGGTCTCGATAACGCCGTGCACAGCTCTTTCTCGTGACCGCGTTCCTGTCAGTGAGCGCGCACGGCAGCGCGTTGCCGCCTTCCTGTCTGTGTCGGTGTCTACAGACACAGACATGGCTGCTCTCAGTAAACTACCGCACAACTGCTACGAGATCGGTCACACTTGGAACCCGTCGTGTGTGCAGTCTGCTGCGGATGTAACCCGGAGTGCTCTGGAGGTGTCCTTCAAAATATACGCTCCTCTGTACCTGGTAAGAGGCTTGTCAGTGTCGGTGCTCCTGACTGTGCACTCTGGAGCTAGCTAAAGTTAGCTAGCTACCCAAGTAGAGCTAACTAGTTCTGGGTAAACCTCTAAAGATTAGCTTGCATGTCGCTAGCTGTGCACTCAGTTCAAGGAATTCACGTGGACAAGCAGAGAAAAGGGCAAAAGCACTGTATGACCCAAAAGACAGTGTTTCTTTAAACATTAGCCGGCTACTTAACTTTAGCAGCCGAAAACGCAATTCCTGTTGATGAGTTTCGAGGTTGTTTGAAACAGCTTAGCCTGGGTCATTTTTAATGTCCTTTGCTTTTTCTTTAAGATTCCAATTGTATAGCTTATTACAACTGAACAGCATTGTTGTTACTCATTGTTGTTCTGTAACTCATGGTGTAATGGTGGATTCATTTGGCATCCAATCTGATCACCTACAGCACAGTGACTGCCACTCAAATGTGCATTGCAGATAGCAGCAGTTCTAAGGAGAAGGAAGAAGGATTACTATATGAAAAGGCTTCTCCCAGAGATTCTATGGTCTACCTCTTTCCTCACCGCCAATGGAGGTCTCTACATTGTTTTTTTCTGCATTCTCAGGTTTGTAGGTCCACCACATGTCAAACACATCTCAGATGTTAGGTGACATTAACATGCAAGAGTTTTCAGAAGTTCAACCGAATAAAATGTAAATGAAGCTAAAACAGTCAGGATTTGTAAAGCAACACGGAATAATATAATTCACATAAGTCTAAATCCTCAGCATTCATTTAGGGTCTGGTTCTTTGGTATCATACTGGTTTTGCTGACTGTTTTCCCAAAGTTGTCAGAGTTGCTTAAAGGTGGGTTGTGTAGGTTTCCTGAAAAAGGTTTCCTGAAAACAAACAGAAGTTTGAGTTAAAGTTATGTTTACATTTAGTGTCATCCAGGTGCTTTGTGTATAGTCTTTAAGTTTAACTATTGTGTTCAGTGTATTTTCTCTCTCATAAAGCGTTTGCAAAGCAGATGCTTTGTTTATCTCTTGGAGATAAACAACACAGAATTACAAAGCGTGTTCTAAAATAATTTTAAAAAAAGTGATAGACTGTCCTCAGACAGAGCTGCACAGTGTCTTGGTGGTTAGCACTTTCGCCTTGCAGCTAATAGATCCCCAGTTCACGTGCCCACCTTCAAGGGATCTTTCTGCATAGAGTTTTCATGTTCTTCCTGTGCATGTGTGCATTTCTGCCGGGTACTCCGGCTTCCTCCCCCAGTCCAAAAACATGCTCAACTCTAAATAACTCTAAATTATCTGTAGGTGTGAATGCGAGTGTGATTGTTTGTCTGTATATGTAGCCCTGCGATAGAGGGTGTCCCCTGCCATCACACTACGTCAGCTGGGATATTTCTTCATGACCCCAGCGACCCTAATGAGCGGTGTATAGATGATGGATGTCCTCAGATATTAAACTCTCTGTTTAGAAAATATGTTGTGCTGATAGTGTGTTTGAGGGCACTACTCTTCAGCTTAAAAAAAAAAAAGAACAGTGAAATAACAACGTATATTTCTAACTTTAGGAAGCTGTTGGGAGGATTCTACTCCTGGTCTGCTGGGTTTGGCTCAGCACTGCCTGCCTCCTATATTGCTATCCTCCTGGAGCGCAAGAGCAGGTGAGATTAGTGTTTTATTTCACTGTATTTTTCTTGCTCCCTCTAGTTTCAAACCCATTTGGCAAGGAAATATTTTCACTGAGAATCTACATGTCTCTTCCTTTCTCACCCCCACCAGGAGAGGACTGCTGACAATATACATGGCCAATCTTGTAAGAGCTGCTCTATTAGCGTGCACATTATTTGCTGAATATGAAACAATACAACCTGCTTTTGCAACATCTGTAAATATAATATGTAATCTTGTTGTCAGGCCACTGAGACTTTGTTCCGCATGGCAGTGACACGAGGTATCATCAGACCCATCAAACATGGCGAGGTAAGGTCAAAGGGAGGTTTCAGTTAAGGGCAGACCATACTTTTCAGACTTTTTTGTCATCTGCCCGGCAAGGCTCCTGCATGAAGCCCAGCCAAGCAGACTGCAAGTGCGTTGACACTGCATGTGCCAGGAAAATAGCTGATGTTTAAATAAATGGTTGTTATGAGGAGAGACTGTGTACACTTCTTTTTAAGTAATCATTAGGAGTTGAAGTTGTCCAGTCACTGCCGGACTTTGGACGTGCTTTTAAGTGTACATGTTCTCCATTGATGATACCCAAAACACAGTGCAAAAATCTCCAGAAATCCTGTGCTATGTCTGCCCATTGTGCTTGTCACACCTCAAAAATGATCATATTACGTACTACAGTTAAATCTGGAACTAACTGCTACTTCTTTAAAAAAAAGGAAATGTCACCTTCAACCTTTCAGAAACATCTACTGAAGCCCTGTGTTTTTTTAATGTTTGATAGAAGGGGTATTGAGCCTGTCTGCCATTGTTGTATGAATAAAACCACGTGCACATCTGCTTTCAAAGTCCACAAAATGGACACAAGGATGTAGAAACCACGAACTGGCCTAGAGCCAACCTAGCAGATAAGCTCTCTGTTATCAAATTGCTGTATTTCTTCATGACTGCTTATCCAGCTATAAAACAATATCTGAATCTACAGTGGTATATTTAGATATAACAAGTCATCCCCAACTTCACTTTGTCAGACACTTCTTCTGTGGAAGTATAGTTAAATATTCCTAGCCACTCATGCCACATGACCACTACAGCAAAGTTCAGTGACGGAAACTGGTTTGAGTTCAGTACAGGGTAAACAAATCCCTGTTTATCAGCAAGTAACCACTTCTGATTTCGTCACAGATCTCACCACATTTCATCCTGGCTTTGAAATGAGTCATATGGCAAGCTGACTATGTGTCTCACATAATGTCCTGATTTCCTCCCTCTCTCTCTGTTTCCCATTAGGTGCTCTTGTTCTGCATAACTGCATCACTCTATATGTTCTTCTTCAGGTCAGAGCAGCACAGAGAACACACTGTTATAGTAAACTTGCCTTGATTATAAATGGCCGTAAAATATTACAAAGCACTAGTGAATGTTGAAAGTTTGATTTATTTTTCTGTTCTTTTTTTGTTTTTGCAGGAGTAAAGATGGTCTCAAAGGCTTTGCATTCTCTGCATTAAAGTAGGCTGACCCTCTTCCTACTGATGTGTTCATTTAGGCTGCAGACAGTGGTTTGATGAAAAGCTTAGAGATATGGTGGCACTTCCTATTACAGGTTTATCATTGGGAAAGAAGAGATTCCAACTCACTCTATTACAGCAGATCATACCTCCTCAAGGCCACTTGAGAGGACACCTGCTATAGAGGGCGAGGATTTACAGGCGTCAGCAGAAAGGCCCAGTTCTAGGAGGAAAACTCTGGTAGCCTATGCCAGGGAACTACTGGAATCAATGTGAGAGATAACACCTCAACACAAACACATTCCAAGTTCACGTGGAATGGCGACCAGTACTGATTTGTGCTTTTTTATTTTTAATAATCCAGATGCAGACGTGGTCCAAGACACAGATGTTGTAAACATTGCCAAGACAACTGCATTTCCTACTGTATTAAAGTAAGAATCCCTTTATCCAAGATGTTACTTTATTGTGATTTCCTTCATTTGGTTATGGAGTTAAAATATGGAAATTATTTCCAACTCAGTGCATGATATTTACTGAAGATATGTTGTCATTTTTCTCTTCAGGGTTTTGTCAGGATGTTCAGCGTTGGCTATCTGATTCAGTGTTGTCTTAAAGTGCCCTCAGCATTCAGACAGATGTTCTCTAAACCCTCACGGCTCCCTTCCCTCTTCTACAACAAAGAAAACTTCCAGCTTGGGGCCTTTCTAGGCTCTTTCGTCAGTATCTATAAGGTACATTCTGTACATTTTTGTGCCAAAATTGTAAATCCATAATACTCTATGCTACTGCTCTATCCTCAACCATGTGATCTGAACTTCTCGCATCTTCTTGTCTAATTATATCTGTACGTCATGAGTTTGTTTCTCTGTCACTCAGGGAACAAGCTGCTTGTTGCGCTGGGTGCGTAACATTGATGATGAACTCCATGCACTGATCGCTGGTAAGCCAGGATTTTGTAAACTGTCAAATAAAAGCCCTGCATAGCAATCCTCCTAGGGATTCTGTCATGTCTTAGCTGACTTACCTGGCTTGTCAACTGTCTCTTTTCCCTGTCTCTCCTGTCCCTCAAGGCTTCCTGGCTGGTATCTCAATGTTCTTCTACAAAAGCACAACAATATCCATGTATCTCTTCTCTAAGCTGGTGGAGGTAAAAGTGATCGATGGATAAAGCAGATTCATACAATGCATTACACTGTTACTGATCATAATAGAGAGAAAATTTTAGAAAACTGCACACCGAAATTTCAGGGAGAAACAATGTTTTTTAAGTATAGCAACAGAATTCACAGTTGAAATAATGTGTTTATATCTAAAATATCAGTATCAGGGATTAATGAATAAAAAAACACATTCTTTCTATAATTCAGTGTATACAAGTAGGATTACTTGCAACAAAGATACATACATGCACTGTAGTGACCTGATGCATGCAGCGGTTTAGTGAAAAGCCAACATGGCTGCTTTTTGCACACTAAGGCTTTGTTGAAATATGTTGAAAACTTTGGTAGTTTAGAAATAAAGCAGATTTCCAGAACATCTTTAACAGAAAATTAACTTGTTTGTTCACTATGTATGTCTGCTTATTCAGAGGTTATCTATACTGGCCAGTTTATCATTAACAGCGCATGCCATCTTTTCCTATAGACCATGTACTTCAAGGGCATTGAGGCTGGACAGTTCCCTTACTTTCCTCACGCAGACACAATCATATATGCCATCTCCACTGCCATCTGTTTCCAAGCTGTAAGTAACACATACACACATGCATACGTACATCACACACACACACTTTTTTTATTCTTTTATTTTTTTACAGAGTAAGGATATAATGTATGACTCACTACTTTTATGCAGGCAGTGATGGAAGTGCAGAACCTCAGGCCTACATACTGGAAGTTCCTGCTGCGTTTAACTAAGGGGAGGTATGAATATGTATCGTGTAATCTGTCAGCTGTTGAGCAATGTTTTTTTTTCTTTTGAGTTTATAATTAGAACATCAGTTGTGTACAAAGGTGTATGCAAAGGGATTTATTAAAAATATCTTATTTCAGATAGAGATTACCACTTTATATAGCACATATAACAAGTTTGGCAGTCTTTAAATGTTATTAAAGGGAATAAGAGGGTCAGTCGTTTAAAACTTGAATGACAGTAGAGAGAAATTTGAGGAAACAGACATTCAGACATACTATGGGGGGGTGTCATTAGTTATTAATCAAGCTGTGACCAACATAATACACTAGGTCTTGTAATTTGTGACAGTTGTATCCATCACAATGCTATATAGAGACTATTTTCTGTCTCCTTTCCTAGGTTTGCTCTGATGAACCGACAGTTGCTAGATGTGTTCGGGACTCAGGCCTCTAGGGACTTTAAGGGCTTCGTGCCCAAACTGGACCCTCGTTTCGCCACAGTGGCTAGCCGAACAGTGCTTCTACCAGGAAGCGACATCCAGCTCGGATGACGTGGGCCTAGACTCTTGGAAGGGCTTTAGGGTTACCTCAACAGGAACGGGACAGCCTGGCTGGTCTTTCTCACTAACTTGAGAATTTTTTAAAGGTTTAATAGAAGTGCTGATAGGTGGTGGTGTTGTGTTACGAGGCAGGATGTGCTTTGAAAAGATGCAAAAGCCTAATATCTGTTGAAAGCACGGCCGTCAAGAGTGTAAATGTGGATCGATCTGCACAATCACACCTAATCACGATGACTGAACACTTACAGGTAACTGGTAAAAAAAAGCTGAATAATTGTATTCAGAATTTCGTTCAAATTGACAATTATCAAAGTCCCAATGGAAGCTCTTAATAGAGAGAGAAATTCTATTAATGCAAGATATCTGAATGAACAACAGAAATCTTTTTTGTAATTTTTTGAAGCTGTCAATTTGCATTTGGCAGGCTAATATGGTAGCAGTTGGGTCAGTTCATTCAATAGCAAAAATACTATTTTTTTTTTTTTAAATAATGACCTGGCTGATGATACAAACACATTCCTTGGGTCCTCTTATCATACTTTTTGCTGATATTACAAGTTACCTGTCAGTTTGTTCTGACTGAACCCATTTTTGTTTTTTTGAATGGTTGCATTCACACCGGAGGGTGAAACTCACTAATCTTTTTGAAATATCCACAGTGAGATTTGATTTCTGTCTGTGATTTAGGAGTGTAAAATTATTACTTGCTGATTTTTTACATCAGTGCTGGCTAGAGATGGTATATATAGTTATGTAGCCTTATCAAATATTTTGTCCATCGTAGCATTGGGAGATGTATTCATGATTATGTCAGAATCAATGGACGGTTTTACCAACACTACACAGTATATGCATCAGTAAAATCATTCAAATTTATAGATGCTTTATGGGATAAAAGGACAATGCAATGTTGGAAGTTATTTGTGAACAAAAAGATTTGATAATATATCTAACTTTAATTTACTTTTATCAGTCATTTCACCTTGAAAACACGTAATTTGACAATAAACTGTCATGAGACTATTTTCTATATGGGTGCAAAACAAACCAAGTTTTTGGTGGAGTCATTTAAGGTGGAAAATCCACACACAACATGCAGAGCACTAATGTGATCACTTTAAAACTTGCCTGTACAATTTGCATATCGCCAGCAATCATGTGTAAGAGAGGTTGGTCTTTTCCAAATATATTTAATGTTACTGCTATGTAAACATTATGCAGTTGTACGTTACAGTCTGAAGGAATTGTTTGATTTGAACTTTGAGGGTGAAGAAGCCCTGGGAGGGAACAGATTTTCTATACTGTTTGCATATGTGTGAATGTCACTAATGGCCTGCTTGTAAGTGCAGGCTGACTCATTTAGAGCCTTTTATTTTGGTTGCAGATTTAGTCGGATTTTGGATTTAAATAGTTTGGTCAAAGGAATGTACAGCCACAAGCAGACCCAAAGACAGTTCAGATTGAATATGAGGTTGTCTTGCCTAAACTCTTGAAATATAAAAAGTGATGTTTGCCGGTGGCATTTAATCAACACTTACTGGAAATTCCTAGAAGCCTCTCCCTTCAGATCCACACTGATTGAATCAATGTTTACAGAAGAATTCGGTGACACATTGATGCATTTGCTTGCAGCTACTGTGTTCTGTGTTTACACACAGCTCAATCTGCTTGTGGTTGTAAATGTTCTTGGTGAGAGATAAGGATGTTTGACAAAAAACTGACCTGTGTTTTAAATCTTCCAAGTTTTCTGAGACGTTTGAATTACGTATTTGACATAAAATTTCACAGTGGTTCTATGTATGAAGGAGACAGTGGCTACTTCTGTGCTTCATGTAAAATTTCCGTGTTCAACACAAATTGTACCAATGCATTGTCTGTTTTTTCAAGTGGATCATTCATGACAATTTCATTCAAGATGTAAAATAATAGATATATAAGGCTGTTAAATCGATAAATACTTCTGAACTGCAGTTATTTTTGTTTTATTTTAATTTTTGAATTCAGTCCTTCAACCCAGCTTTAGACACACCTGACCTCTATAACAGAAGCCATGATTGTGAAAAATGCAGTGCAAAAATGTATGTTTAAAGCAGAGGTGTCTAAAAAAATTATAATATAGTCACTAAATCTATCATAGAATTATAATCTAACCATTTGAAATGTTTTTGATTATTGTTAAAAGGATGTACATTAAAATGTTTTTGAATCCAAATGCAGGACTTGTTTGTTTTCTGAGCTGAGTTTCTTGCCCTATGATTTTAATGAAATATTTCTGATGTGAAAGGGGTTTAGGCACTGTTGAGGTTTGGATTCTTAAAAGAACAAGGAGTTCATCAACAGGTGTCATATTTGCTGGACTTTGAACAAATGAACCATTTATGACATGTTTAAACGCTTGCACAGTACTGCAAATCAGTTGTCTTTTCTTTTTGAGTTCCTGTGGAATTACTGTTAATCTCAAGCCCTCAAGATTAGATAAAGGTGCAGTGAACATTAGGAAGGCAGCTGATTCAGATGGCATTCCTGGAAGACTGCTGCAGTCCTATGCTGACCTGCTAGCTTCAGTGTTCACAACATTGTTCAACCTCTTCCTGAGTCAATGCCTCGGCCAGTAGCTCTCACCTCTGAAGTAACAGAAGTGTTTTGAGAGAGTAATCAGGGAACCCATCTGTTCCTTGCTCTCTGAGTCTCTGGATCCACTTCAGTTTGGTTACCGGCTAAACAGGTCCACCGATGATGTAATCCCTGAGATTCTGCACACCACGCTCAGACTGCTGCTTGTTGATTTTAGTTCAGCCTTCAATGCCACTTACCTATTTCCACGCCCGGCTGTCCAGTCTGGATCTGAGCCCCTTCCTATGTGACTGGACCCTGGATCTCCTGTCCACTAGAAACCAGGTGGTCTGCAGAGGAATTGCACCCCACTGAGGATTAACAGATCACTTGTGGAGAGGGTGTGCAGCTTTAAGTAGCAGGGAGTGCACATCTCTGAGGATCTGTCATGGACCAAACCCACAGACAAGTAGGTGGAGAGGGCAAGGCAGTGCCTTTATCACCTCAAGCAGCTGACAAAATTCAGAATTTCACTGAACGTCCTGAGTACATTTTACAATGGAGTGGTGAGAACGCCATGACTGGGAACATCACCCAGTGGTTTGGGAACACCACTGCCACTGCTCTTCAAGGACATCTGCATGAGGTGGAGCATAGTCAGGGCAAGCAGGATTATGGAAGACCCCCACCACCCCAGTAATGGACCGTTTGAATGGCCATGCTCTGGCCGGCTCCTGAACAACATCAACGCAAACACAGAGACTCAGGAAAAGCTTCTTTACTCATGCTGTCAGGATGTGAACTCTGAGCTCAGTTCAAATGATTGGTCTTAGAGTATTATTTTTATGGGTGGTGACTCATTATGAAATGAAGGACTGCAAAGGAAGCCAGAAAAAGAGATCCCATTGAAGATTGAGGGAAAGCAAAAGATGGCAGTTTTACAAAGTTCAATAGAAAGCTGGAAAGCTCAGTATTCAAATCATAATACAGGCAGATGTGACTGTGGGGGAACAAGAAGAGACAGTATGCTACACTGTTGTTAAACTCACACTCTATACCAGTAGGTGGCGGTAAAACACCAGCTTGTTGTTTAATGACCGCCACTAAACCTCAAACAAAACGAAGAAGAAGTCACTCCCGGAACATTGGCCCTACTATTGGCTGTATAGTTACATGTCAGCGCTAGTAACATAGAAAATAGATAATTTAAAGGGTTATACATACCCATGGGGGGTAAAAACAAACAGCGAACTAAAGGAAATGTTAGGGTAAGTTTATTCTGTAACATCCAATGTTGAAGTAGCCAAAGGTGCTAGCTACAAGCTAATGTAAACTTCAGGTTAGCAGCTAAAGCAGCGCGTGGCTGGTTGCTGTCTCTACTGTGTCATAACTACAATCTTACCGTCTAGATAACGTTGCTGCTTTTTTGTTGTTTATAACCACACACTTCTCTCACAAAACTAGCCGTCCAGCAGCGGCCGAGCTGCTGAGGTACTGACCCGAGAAGGAGGTGTCATCCCGGGGTTCGTGGGCTTCGGCTCGGCGGTCACTTCGGAGCTGAGTTATGTGCCAGCTGTCCACGGCGCAGAGGACATAGACAACCTGGTAGATGCCGACTTCCGGCTGGTGCTGAGAAAACTCTCCAAGAGGGATGTTGTCACCAGACTTAAAGTGAGTTTTAACCTCACCTTTAGCATTAACTCTATTTGAAGAAACCCCTCACACATACTTCTATTTGCTGGAAGTTCAATGCAGTAGTGTCGGTGTAATGCAGTCATCCAGGTCATGATAGTCCTATGAGCTTCAGTAAAAAGTAATATTTGACATTGCACCTCAGCTCTAACTGACTGTCAGGGAGTCTCAGATGTATATTGTCACCCCCAGCTCATGCTGCTAATGGCCCATTACTAACCCAAGACTCACATGACATGCCTCAAGGTATGAATGGTTGTGGAAATGCCAAGTCAGGGGTGACTCAAGATGTTAATGACGGTCAAACTTTCTGGGGAGAGATCTCAAAACTGTTAAGAGTGCAGAGACCTATATACAGACTAAAAGATTGATCCACATTTGCATGGGTCAGCAGAGACAGCTTAGAACAAGACTCTGTGGTTCACCTGCATCTGAAGTATGAGAAATACTCCTTGAGGATAGCAGTGTGCACATTCTGGACTGAAAAGACAGATTGTTTGAGAGAGGAGTGAAGGAAGCCATCGTTGTTAAACTACAAAAGCTATCTTTTGACAAAATAAGGGGGTCTACAATACTAATTGTCATGTACTTATGTCACAATTTTGAGATATTTCCCCAGAAGCCACCTACATTAACCCCAATGTTCAGAAAATCTTTGTCAAACTTGTCAGTCTCACAGTCTGTCACACCTTGAGGCATGTGAGTCTATGGTCATTAATGGGTCATTAGCCATGCCATTATATATCTGGGACTCCCCATCAGTCAGTTAGAACTGAAGAAGCCTCTTGGATGAGAAATGAAACTCCTTGAAGAACTAATTTCAGTTCTTTTCATTATATGAAGCTCTTAGGAGAGTGTCAAATTGTATACACAAAACATCTGAGCAATCAAGCACATATAGTACATAAGTGCCATGTAAATATATGAATCCTTTATGTTGTAAATTGGAATTTGAAATACCACAAAATGTTCTATGAGAAGCATGAAAAGAAAGCTGTCGTTCAATATATTGAAGTCACCACAGGATCTTTTTTGGTCCAGGTTTGTTTAGTGATAATGTGGAATCTTTTCAGGCTGTGCAAGACTTTGGGTCCATGTGTCAGGAGCGGGATGCCGAAGAAGTAAAGGGGGTCCTCCCATACTGGCCAAGGATTTACTGCAAAATATCAGTGGTAAGCTGGACTGAACTTTTTTACTTTCTTCAGTTTTCACAGTTTTTAAACGTTCCAGAAATACACTATCATTAGCATGTAAATAAACACCAGCTAATTTCATCATCGTATATTTTGAACTGCCTTATCCTTTCTATCAGGTAATAGTAAAGCATCACATTTAAAAAA
Organism: Amphiprion ocellaris; assembly: GCF_022539595.1. NCBI lineage: Eukaryota > Metazoa > Chordata > Actinopteri > Pomacentridae > Amphiprion > Amphiprion ocellaris. The sequence continues at coordinate 12,247,893 of NC_072779.1, read as the reverse complement.
AATGTATTCAATTAATAATTTCAAATATCTCTGTCTAAAACTACACTAGAATGACACTTATGAAACTTAAATGTGTGTGAGTGCTAATTTTGAGGTGTGGCTACATTTGAATTCTGTCTTCATCACTATATTAGGATCATGATCGCCGCATCAGAGAGGCTACCCAGCAGGCCTTTGAACAGTTGGTGCTAAAAGTGCGCCGCAGCTTGGCCCCCTTTCTGAAGAGTTTGATGGGCCACTGGATTTTGTCCCAGTGTGACACTTACACACCTGCAGCCTCTGCTGCCTGCCAGGCCTTCCAGGCTGCCTTCTCACCCACCAAACAGCCCGAGGCTCTCAGCTTCTGCAAGGATGAGATCCTTAGTGTGAGTTGTAGTGGTGGCTTAGTGTGGACATGGAGATTTTCATTGTAATCTACTGAGCTACATTCAACATTTAATTGTTGTTTTCATATTGCAGGTACTTCAGGATATTTTGTTAAAGGAAACAGCAGATACACTGAGCGATCCACAGTGAGTTGAAAGTTTAGCTTCTGTGCCCATTCCTCTTACTGTTCCTCTTACTATTCTGGCTCAATGTTAATATGTCCTGTGAGCGTCTTTACTGATGCACTGGTTCACCCTGTTCTCTAGAAGTGTGACAGAAGAGGAGAGAGACACCAAATATGTGCGCATGCTGACCAGTTCTCTGTTGGGGGTGAAGAGACTGCTCTCCCTGCTGCTGCCGGAAGACAGGGTGGCCTTGGAGGAAAAACTAGCACATCTTGTCAACTCTGGGAAGTTCTGGAAGTACAGCAAACACAAGACACCACAGGTACTAGCATTGAATAGGACAGCAGAAATAACTCATGGCCAAGTTTACATGATGTGTGTGTCTGTGTGTGTATTCCTTTGCTCTTGTTTATGTGGCTACATTTCCACATGATGGCAAAATGTTACACTGAAAGCTTTAACCTCTGAAAAGACTGTGTGATATTTGTTTGTGCTGACTGTAAAAATGGTTTCAATAACCACCACAATGTGTTGCTCCACAGGTGAGAGGGGCATTTTTTGAGATGGTGTGTGCTCTGTGTGAGTTCACGCCAGGACTGGTCCAAGCTGAAGCAGCACGACTCTGTCCTACTGTTCTCCTCAGCATTGACGACACAGATCCTGTGGTGCTGCCCCCTGTGTGGGAAGCTGTTCTTCACGTTGTGTCCACAATCCCTGTAAGCTTAAGTTTAAGAATACCACTTTGCCCTCTGTGCTATTACAGTACAGTTAATGCATAGTGCAAGGAGAAGTAATATTAGCCATCATTTATTAGACTCACAAATGTGTAAACACCTAAGTAGATACATTTAATTTTTTGTTCTGCTAATTTAAAGCTAAGTTGCAGCTAATCTTTATTTTTTTTGTTTTGTTTTTTTGTTTCAGGATTGCTGGACACATGTGAATGCCAAGAAAGGTTTCTTACCAAAACTTTGGGCTCTGTTAAAAGAAGGTGGCAAAGGCATGGCTAAAGCACTTCACCCTAATCTAATGCCGCTTCTCAGCAAACTTCCTCCACAGGTCACTGATCCGAACTTGGATTTCTACACCACGTTCTTCACTGCATTCGTACAAGGGTAAGTCTATTATGTGTGTTTGGATGGGGTGATAATTTGCAACTCAAATTTTTTAACTTTCAAGGGAACCATGTTGTGACAATTTACATGTATTATCATTTTTAGAAAATTTGGTTGGTAAAATAAATTATTCAGTGGTAATTTTAATTTTAATCCAAGACAATTAATTGTTTAAATTCATAGTTAATACAGTGAAGATTTTTTTTTCCTGATGTTAGTCATAACAACAGAACATGCCATTGCACTTAGCAGTGATTTGTCTGTTTAGTATGACTTTGCATTTATTTTCTATCTTTTCAGATATATTGATAGAACATGCTACACTTACTGCTCTTGTTATAAGTCATAGTTTAGAATTCTTGTATCGCTATCTATAACCTAAAGCGTTTGTGTTTGTTTTCAGTCTGTCTAGTGAGCGTGCAGTGACAAGCCCATCAGAAAGTGCAGTTATAGTGACATCTTTTGTTGAGTGCATGAGGTACTGCGTATTGCACAATATAGAAGAAGACGAGGACCAGAGGAAAATAAGGACCATGCTTATTTCACAGCAGGTGGGATTTACCAGTCTTGCATACTTTTACATTTATCTCAAATCGACTGAAGTCCACACCTTTCTTGGATTCTTTTGTTGCTTGTCTTTCTGTAGCTCCTACCCCTATTAGAAGAGTCCCTCAGAAATCCTTCTCTTCAGAATGGTCCTCTTTTCCTTTTGGGCACTGAAATGCTCATTTCCTGGGAGAAGAGGGCAGGTTTACATAGTGAAGGCGAAGCAAATGACAACAAGGATGTGTTTCAAAGACTTCTGGTAGACTTCTGGGAGGACCTTGGTCTGCTGTTGGTGCGCTATGTTGACAACGAAGACGCAGATCCACAGGCTTTGGAAGGAGTGGCCTCATTGCTGCAGGTGAGTTTACATTTTTTTAACATATTCCCCCCACAGAAATTTTCTGTTTTGACACTAAGGATACAGCAGGTCAGTATGGCTGTCAGAGCAGGTTATGTCTTTCAAAGTGGCCAAAGTGCAACAGTTAAATAAATCTTTTCTCTTGTATTTCTCCAGGTGATGCGTTACCCTGAGAGGGTAAACAAAAGGCACGTCCACAAGAAGAAATCTGTCAGGATGTGTTTCTCTAAGCCAGAAGACAATGAGAAAACTGGAGTTGAGGGGGATGGCGTTGAGAAGCTTGTGCAGACAGTGTCAGAGCTTGTTAATGAGAAGGCATTTGGGTCCCTACAGACCCAGCATTTTGAAGATGTAGTGTGCCAGCTGGCACAGCTGTGTCTGGTGCATGTGAATGAGAAAAACTCAGAGAGACATCTTGTTTTCCTCTCTCTTCTCTTGCGATCTTTCCACACATCCAGGGTCTTCAGTGTAAGTCATGCAACTCCAGATAACTCTATTTTAATGTCACTTGTTTTTTTTTTTTTTTTTTTTTTTTTAAACAGATCCAGTGGTTCTTATGAACAAATTTGCATTGTTAATAGTAATGTTTAATTAATGGACTTAAATTTGAAAACACGGGTATGGTCAATTTCCTGATTCTATCAATTTTATTCCTAAACTGTGCTTGTCTTAGACTTTGGTTGAAGTGGATGATAAGATAACAAAGGACGATAAGCAGAGGGATGAGGTGATTATGAAAAATCCAGCGATGCACTTCTTGCTGGAGCGGGTGGTGGTGTGGCTGGCAGAGAAGGGGCGCAGAGACACCGAACACCTGGTAGAGATGGTCTTCAGCTCGCTCTACTGCTGCAGCAGGCAGGAGACCACCCGCATCCTCAGCCACATCACAACGGTAATGTACAGATGTCATAACATGTAAATTGATACTTTTAAAAAATCAGCATGATTGTTTATTTGTTGTAGATTAAACTTCACTTTCTTTGCTGACATTCACACTCTGCTTTCTAGATGGATTTACAGTGGGGGATTATCCTTCAAATTATACAGAGGGTAAGTGCCATTCATTCATCAATTTTTTTTTTTTTAAAGAAAGTATGTGTAACCCACTAATAGATCAAATTTACACTGTTAGAAATGTCCGTGCTATTCTGCTATCTTTCCTGTCAGGCATGTACAGATCCTGAGACACTTCAGAGCTGTAGTGATTGGCTGAAAGGGTCAGTTCTGGGTGAACAACTCCTGGGATTGACTGAAGAGCTGTGCAAGGTGGGCAGCAGCTCTTACGTTTCCACCTCCTCTACAAGCAGCCACAGTTGGACGCTTATAAGCCTGGTCCTCTCTCAGCGCCACAACAATGGTGAACACAAGCACTAACAATATTTCTTGTCATTTGTGCAAAAAAGGGCTTTTTTGTTTTCAAAATGCAAAGCAAATGTGGATTTTCCCATCAGTTACTAAACTATATAATCATTGTTTTGATCTGTTTTCTATGTGCAGAGTCTCTGATAGGAGAGGTGTACATGGAGAAGATCTTAGAGAAGCTCCATACCACTTTATTGGAGACTAAGAGTCTGTCAGATGCAGGCAACATGGAGCCGCTCATCTCCTTCATCTGTGATGTGGCCTCCACTTTCTTCTCCTCTGTACAAGACTGTCTTCTACTAGTCTCTGCTGAGGAACTGTTGCTTACTGTCTTTCAGCTCACTGCCCAAGATCAAACACACACTCACATGTCCGGTGGGTAGTCACACAGCGAAAAAGCACACATACTTGCCAGGTCTGATAAGTAACTAATTTGTCTTCATATTGATTTGAAAGACTCACTTTTAGATAAGCTGAAGAAAGTGTGTGCAGCTGGAGTCCAGTCACTGGTCCAACACTGTGACTATGAAGTCACGGAAGGCGGCTTTCTGCACAGTGCAGCTGTTTGGGTTACGAAGCAACTTCTCACCGTCTCTCTAGATATTAAAGGGTAACCAAACACTTTCTCTGTTTTTAAAAAAGGATTAGTTTGATAGTAATCATTATTCATTGTCTTTCAGTTGGTGCAAATATATAGTAAGAATCTTTTCCAAGGCTTTGTTGTGGTTCAAGATAACATATTTGTGTTTTTTTTTAAAATTACAGTTTACAGGTTCTAGTTCTGGCTGTACAAAGTCTAGTGGAGACAATCATCTCAGTCTGTGATCGAGCCTCGGACATCCTCATCCAGTTCTTTACCTTCTTGATGCCTAGCCAGACAGAATGGACAAGAATCAGACTGGCCTTACCTCTTCAGGTCTGCAAATCAATACAAAATCTTTACTGTTGGAAAATTCAGGCAATGCTACACAATTGTTATGGAGAAGTTGTGAAGAAAGGACTCTACTGTAATGCATACTGCACACAAACATTTGAAATTCATGTACTGTTTGCCCCTTTATTCTGTTTTCTTCAGTGGATCAAAACCCCTTTATTGTCCAGCCGTCACAGAGGAGTCTGTGAAAATCCCTCCATGGACATCTGGAGGTTTAGGGAGTCAAACAGGCTGCCAGCCCACCTATGTGCCTGTGCTCTCCTGGGAAAGGTGGCCCAGACTGCTGTGCTTAAATCTTGTGACCAAAAGGATGCAGAGTGTCCTTCATCCCTACCAGACCTCAAGTACACAGGTACACATGGGACAGAACATGAACTACATTTGTTTCTTAACTTTATACTTTCACTTTCTCTATATGTATGTGTAGTTTAAAATCATGCAATGTCTCTCAAAAGTCTACGATGCTGTTTAATATATTTCCACATGTTTTTATGTGGCAGTTTCTGAATTGCTTTATGCACTGCAATGGTGTAAGGAGGTGAAGTACAGCCCCACAACAGTGTCTGCCTATCACAACCTACTGACTGACTGGGGGCTGTCAGACGGACTCCACAGCCAGGTTCCAGTGAAAACCCTGCTCGAGACACTCTATGCAAGGTGAGGTTCAATAATTTACAGGACAAATAGTTGTCTGGATCTATGGAGACACACAAAAGATATTGATGTGATTAATTTATTTGGATACCACATTTCTGGAAAGTAGTAAAAAGTAATTGATAAAAAAATCTAAAATACAAACGATTTGTCAGCTTCTGAAACACTTTGTTGGCATATTTCATTTTATGGGCAATAATTTAAACCAGTATTGGCTGGCTAAACTGTGTATTTTTTGTTACCTTTTAGATCAGTGTCTGATGGAGGTCTATGGTCACTGGCTCTAGAAAACTACATCTGCACCAACAATTTGGCAGATGCTCACCGTGCAGCTGTGAGGAAGCTTTATGGTAGTGCAAGCAGGTCAGTAATTTATTAAAGTAGTTTAAATGCATAGGCTTCTCAATCAGCGCTATGTGACCACTCTTGCCATTGTCACCGTGTTGTACACTGAAAATGATCTGTGTTTGTCCAGTTTGTTCCCAGTGTCTCAAAGCAAACTGAGCACGCTCCAGGTGCTCTGCCCCATCATGACACAAGAAGACAGAGAGACTCTTGTAGCTTTGGCCACAGCTGGATTAGTCAACTGGCAAGAGAATGAAGGCGAGTATAGCCACGTAAACACACACAAATACAGTGATGCAAATGCATACATGAGCATTATGAATTTAAATAAGCAAATAATAATTTTGGGCTGTGTGTTGCAGATGTGTATGGGTGCCTGGCAGTGCTGCTGTGCTGTCTACAAGCCAACACACACGTAGAGGAGGAGGTTGTGCTGGCTATCCTGGCTACTGTGATGGAATGGAGGAACAGCAGGGAGGACTGGTTTCTCTTTAGCAGGTAATGTAACCATGGAAAAGCATTTATCAGATCTCTTGCAACATTTAAAGTTTGTATAAAGTGTTTTTAACTATATAAATCTTTGTATTTCAGTGACATTTCTAAAGCAACTGCAGAACAGCTGAACCTTAGCGTGGAGATTATGCGTTTCCTGTCCTGGCTGGTGACTCATTGTCCGACAGTTCTTGGGGGAAGCCAGTGGGACTTCTTGCTGTGCTCCATGTTAGCCTGGTTGGAGGTAAGACATAGCTAATATTATTCTGTTTTGTGGCTTTGAGGTCAGGGGCCAGATACAGCTACAAAGACGTGGTTGGATGCTTGCTGTCCTGGGGTTCCTGAATGTGTTTGTTTATATTGTAAGAATCCTTGCTATGCCACTGCTTTCTCCCATAAGAAAATGATTTTCTACTTTTTTGATCATATATTTTCTTCAACAGTTCTATATTTATGAATCCATCCTGCTGTTCCTCACAGTTGTTGACTTGATTTGCTTGCTTCCAATCTCAGACTGCCAGTGAGAATGTGAGCAGTCTATGGAACCCATGGGTGCAGCTGTTTGTGTGTGAGAACGCTGCATTGATAGTGAAGCTGAACCAGTTCTTCACATCATCTTCGTCCGAGTTGCTGGAGAAGCTGCCGTCAGAACTGGCTGGTGAATGGACAGACTTCTTCATAGAGGGAATCTATAACCTGCTGTTGCCTTTGCCTGTCAAGATCACAGGTGCGTATATTACTTTTGGATTCTTCTCGAAAAAATCAAGCACCAAAAACCTACCTATTTTTCAAATTTGTCATATGCAGAACTGATTAGTAAATTTTGGATCCAAAGGTGTAGTCTCTCTGATTTACGCCGTCTAGAATGAATGCTCCCTATTGGCCCCGTCTCTTTTTTTAAATTGTGGAAAGAAGATGATATCCCATTAATTTTCCCAAATTTGAGACCCTTGTGAACATATTGTCAAGTAATCTAAGTAAATGATACACTACATTTGGTCACAAAGCTTAACTCTCTCCCAGAAGGCATCAAATTTAGAGCAGATCCCTATTGCTCTTTCTGTCCAGATAAACCCACTGGCACATTTATCCATATCGCCAGGGACTGCCCTCAGGTTAAATACTTCTGAAGTGCTTCTGTAGCTCTTTCCACTGTGCTGGTCAGACTGGGGAGAGAGATGGTCAAATCTGAGCTCTCATGTCCAAGTAACAAAACACAAGAGTATTACTTGTTTGGTAGAGTTAAAAAGAATCAAAACCTACCTGTCAAAGTATGAAACTCAATTTTGTATGACATGTGTACTTGTATGAATATATGATGACATGCAGCTAAAACAGTGTAAGATAAATTAAGTGAAATCAGTTTGATTAGGTCACTGAGGCCAATAAGGTTCATAATTATTCATTTTCTTCCTTTTATTTCTCTTCTAGTTGTGGAAGGGTATTTTAAACTCATAAAATGTATACAGAAAGTAAATTTGTCTGTAATGTTTATTACCATAAAAAAATCAGCTGTAGAAGAAATTAAGCAGGATTTACAGAGCATGTACAGTATATACAGAATATCTTTTACAGATTCACATATGTCTCCACCAAACATGATTCCTTCTAACCTTTACAGACTTAAGGGTGACCTAACTTGGCCACAACTAACCATAGAGCATTTTATTAGATCATATGACAGTTACTTGTTTATGTTATCTTATGCAATTACTGTATGTGGGTGTCCTGAAGTCATAAACCTTTTTGCTATCTTAACTCAGATGCCTTCACTGAACCAGATGACCCGCTGTTCCCTATGGCAGTACTTCAGTCAGTTGGCATGGCTCTGATATTTGTGCCTGTACCACAGCTAAACCAAAACTCCCTGCCACCTCGATTCATAGCGGACCAAAAGACAAACCTGCCAGAGCCTCTTCAAACACTCCTCAACACTTTTTGCCCTCTGCTGCTCTTTAAGGCCAGGCCTCTTCAGATAACTGTCTACCACCTGCTGGAAAAGTAAGGTTTTGTTTGATAATGTTTATCAATGGGTTATGCTTTTTAAATTAACTGAAGTTTCTGCTACAAACTGTCCAAGCACTGCATCATACTGAAAGTATTATTCCTGAAATCTTGAGGGCCCTGTAGGAAAATGGCACAGATGGCAAACATCTTACTTAAGACAAATATAAAACAAGGACAATACTAATTTGTTTACTTGCTTATCATTGAAATAGAGTAATGCCCCAGCTGCCCGAGTGTGATGGAGAAGAAGACAGCAATAAGTCTGATGATGACAGAGATGAGCCATGTCTGTAAGTCAGTTGCGGATATCAAAATATTGTGGGTTTTAGACATATGTCAAGGTTATGGTTGACATGCTTTTGAATTATTCTTACAGTCATATATTTGTGCTCAGTTCCCCTCCAGCTTCCCTGATGGCCATCCTGTCAACCTGCGAGGAGCTGTGTGATAATATCTTGGCAGCTGTTCAAGTGGGAGAGTTCGCAGTGGTCCAGCCTCTCAGTGTGGAGTACTCTTGCATCCTGGGATACTTGCTGACTTGGAAGCTGCTTCTCACTTTTTTCAAATCCTCGCCCTCCCATGTGAGTCCAGATAATTCCTGGCTACACATGATGAGATATTTAGATTTAACCTTTTTGATTTTGTTAATTGTATAAGAGCATATACAAGTAGATTTATAAGTTCTAAAGACAAAATGGGCTTTAATGAATATAGTAATATTGATATCAAGGTATTTTCACAGTACTGACTGCTCCTCTGCTTTATCTCTAGCTGCGTGCCCATTATGCCCAGTATCTTAAGAGAAGCTGCTCCCTTAACAAGCTTCTACTCCACCTCTTCAAACTGATGCCTGAGAACCCCGTCTATCCCAGTCATGGGTCAGAGACAAGAGAGACCAAAACCTTCTTTACAGAGGGCCTGTTTCTGGCTGTTAACAGTAAGCAAAGCACACACACCTACACAGTTTCTGCACTGTGCAATGTAAACAACCACAAACCCTCCTGTTTGTTGTTTGTGTTTTCTGCCAGCAGAGACTGATGGTGTTGAGTGGGAGCTCCCTCACCTGGCTTGCAGTGTGTACTACAGCACAGTGCAAGACCTGCCTGCCATGGTGCGGCTGTGGTGGAACAGCCAGGAAAAGCGAGTGAGCGCAGCCGTGGAGAAGTTCACCATTAAATACGTCAGTCCTGTTCTCTCGGCCCAAGAGATCTCCTCAGTCCACACCAGCACTCAGATGTTTGACAGCATGACTGTAAGTTGTCAAACTGATGTAGTTTTAGGTTAATCAGCTGGGAGTGTCCGCTGTAAACCAGTAATTTTTATAAAATATAAATTGTCAGATTTATTTGAGGGAGTCAATATGACAATAGAAGACGGTGGATTAAGCTGTCTAGCAAATTCAACAGTTTCATTTATACGTATTTCTGAAGGACATAATTTACTTTAAGGACTGTGGTATCATAATGAAGATCTCACAATACAGTGGCTGCAATTTCAAAGTTTCCATTGTTCTTGACTTTGGCTCAAAAGAAGCAAAATGCATAATGAGGGTCTCTTCATTTGGAGGCATTTTTGCAGTAATACATGTTTTGAATTTTCACTTAATGTCCTCTGTGTTAAATTGCATAGCATCATATAATTCAGTGTTTCTGGCAACATTTTTACAGTTTACAGTCCAGATGTTTGACTTTCCTGCACAGGCTGTCAAGCCGTTTGGTTTTGTGTTTTTGTTTAAAAAATGCTCTCATTTCTCATCTCCTCTGCACGGAATGTTTATGGAATTAATTAAGAGAACTTGCAGATACTTTTCTCTTAGCCGTTGGTGAAAGGCTAATAGAGGTCATAACAAACATGTAAGCTGAACAAATTCTGTGGTGCAATGCCTGCCTCACATTTGTAATATAATGGTGCACAGTAACAATAGATTCTGTAAACTGTAATGAATGAACTCTCATTTGAGGATAATGCATTCAGTTCATCAAGTGGGATCCTGGCATCGAGTTATATAGCAGGTGCCTGATGATTTAACTGAAAGGTCACCAATGACGACAGTGAATTTATTTATTTACTTTTTTGCCCTAGGTCAAGGCCCGCTCAGCAGCACGGGAGGTGATTGCTACCTATTCTGTGGATGATATCTTCATCGAGTTGGTGATTCAGCTTCCACAGAACTACCCTCTAGGCTCTATCACTGTAGAGAGTGGGAGGCGTGTGGGTGTTGCTGTACAGCAGTGGAGGAACTGGATGCTGCAGCTCAGCACCTACCTTACACATCAGGTAGGAACAGCAATAGATATCAATGCAAGAAGTTGGTGTAGTAACTAGGGACTGCACTTCAACCCTAAGGCCGTTCTCACACTACAGGAGTTTTAAAAATCCTAACAGAATTTGAAATGGGGTTGCATCATACATATAAGGAAAAACTTCACAGAAATTCTTCTCTGTAATCTCAGTCGTGCACATGCTACAAGATTTGAAAATAATGGGGTATTACACACTACAGGGCATAATTAAGATTATCGTGCCAGAGGGAGCAATCAGGGAGCAGAGCGTCACCTCAGGTGATCTCATGGAGAAGCAGATGTAAACAAAATCGACTGTTGTGCAACAACCTGCTGGAACACTAATAACACTTTGCACTGAGGAAAAAACAAAAACAGAAGGCTCAACAAGTCTGGATGAGTAAATGGTTGGAAAGATGAGGTCAACATGAGTTTATTCTTCAGCAAGGAAAAGGTTTTAACCATCAGTTTTAACATCTGCAACTAATGCTAGCCTCAGGGGCTAGACTGTTTAGCGTTGCTTGGCAACAGTGTACGCTGGTCTAGGTGCTAGCGTGATCATCTTAACCATCCAGTTAACTGTCAGACATTCTTGATATTGATCGTGACAGCGCTGTTGAGTTTGAAAGCAGTTTGGGAGGTTTTATACTGAATATGTAGGCTCTCTCACATTACTAAAAAATCTGTACCTAACAACAGTTCAGATTAAAGCTCCAAACCAGATTGTTGGAAGGTGTGAAACATTTAAATCAGCCAGAAACTCCTGTAGTCTGAGCCTGGCCTCAAAGCAATATAGGCCGAGAGGGCTGTGAAGATACTTTCTTTTTAGGAATCAGCAAAGACAAAGAAGATGAAACCACTGCAAAAATGTAATTGTGTGTTTTGTGCTCAGAATGGCAGTATAATGGAGGGCCTGGCTCTGTGGAAGAACAATGTAGATAAGCGTTTTGAGGGAATAGAGGACTGTATGATCTGCTTCTCTGTTATACATGGCTCCAACTACTCCCTGCCCAAGAAGGCTTGCCGCACCTGCAAAAAGAAATTCCACTCAGCATGTTTGGTGAGAGATGCGAATATGTGATCAACAGATGTTACATCTTAATTACATCGATGTATATACATTGAGCCTTTTTTTTTTGACTAATTACGGCACCACACAGTATGATGATTTTTTTTTCCCTCTCCTTTCCACAGTACAAATGGTTCACTTCCAGCAACAAGTCCACCTGCCCACTCTGCAGAGAAACCTTCTTTTAACGTCCGGTATGTCAACCTTGGCTGAAAGCATGATGGTTTTTTAATGAACCGGGACTGGATCGATTGTGATTACATGAAGAAGATTCTTGCTAAATGTCATCTATTTTAAGGTCCAATTTATAAGATCTCTCAATGAAGGGTGTTGCTGTTGTTCAAAAATCTGAACTGAAGTACGCCAAAATCGTGATTGTTATGATTTCACAAGATTGTAATTTGACTTCACAAGATTGAGTTGTATGTTGATAAGCTCCCAGTGGTTGTCAGTGCTTTACTTTACTGTATATACCCAGCATCAATAGCTCCCTGCTGATGTTTTTCTGTTGCGTTTCTGTCTTCTTTTGTAAGCTCAATTTTTAAGAGGCTGATTTGTAAAGTTGGGCAACTTGAGCTGGTCGTGTGCCTCACTCGCATAGAAGCACCTGTTGAAATTAGCAGTTTCCTAAACTACAAAAACAGATGTTTGATTACACTTTTAGCAATTTTTCCTAATATTTAGGAGTGGAAAGAAATTATGTCTGATTAGTGACATGCATTCCAACTACAGAAAGCAGGACTTCTTTGAGAAGTTATTAAATGTCAAAATGCCTACAGTCATACATGTCAAAACCCAGTGGCACGTGTCTTCCTCTGTGCCTGCATACAGCTGTAATTGATGTTGGAAAGCAAATAAAATTCAACTCGATGGATATTATTCACGGATGAAAACTGTCTAATATCAATACAGCACGGGTCAACAAAAGCATACACATTGGAAAAGTGTATGCCGCGCTTCACACAGAAAAATCCATTCATAAAAATGTTTGTCATTGGAATGTGTACTTGAACCTTTGTGCTTGTTTTGCTTTTGAGTGCTGATCAGACTTGAGAACGATGCCATGTATATTTTCCAGATGACAGAGTTGTGCAATACAGAACTGTATATGAAGGGATTTAGAAATGTAGCACACAGACTGCTCTTGTATTTTTTTACTTTGTGCATGCACAGACTTTTACTCTTAAATCCACAAAGTGTTTATACCTCTGGCCCCAGGTGTATTGTTACACTAATATTCCATTAAATCCCTTTGCTAAAGCTAGCTTTTTTTTTTTATGTGTTAGTGACGATCATTATCTGGGAAACAGTGGCTTCCAGGGCTTAACTCTAACTATAAAGACTTAATAATCACAAAGAAAACAAATTTAAAACATGCATACATACCTTAAAGTGTAAATGTATGGGGATGTAACCCATTTTTTCAAGATTTAATTCCAAATTGAACCACTCTCCTCAGTATTTATGGAATTCAGTCACTACGTATCTTTAGTCAAAGTCAACCGAAATGAAACTCAAGTGCTTCTATGAACTGTTATGTTAACCTGAGCCTCCCAATTACAGTTATAGAGTATTTCCATACACGTTTTACTGTAAGTAACCTGTGCTAGTTTCCAAGAAAAGACTGTAATTAGCCTCAGCCTGTGACTGCTGCACCAGTCTCCCAAGCTCATTTATCTTGGGTCCACCTCCTCCTCATGTTGAATAATTTATCTGTTTAATGGAGGCTTGCTCTCATCACAGTTGTTCCTATGGAATTAATTATGACAGATTAAGCATGATCAATGAATTAATCCCTATCATTTGGTCTGCTGTCTGTGTGTGCGAGCATGTGTGCATTTGTAATTCATTACTGCGGTCAAAATTTATCAATATATACAGCCAGCATCCATCATCATCTGCCCTTGACCTTTTAATAGCCATTGATCTGTTTGCCAGGCATAAATATTTATACCGATCCCCCCCACCCCTCTCTCACAAGTTTTGACAGAAACACTCACACCAACAGCCTCAGATCTTATTGCTCATTATCTGCTTGATTAAGCAGTGGTGCAAATGTTATGAACTACAGTACAGTCCTGTGTCCAGCTTGCTCTTTACATAATATAGGTCAATCCTTGCCACCAGGTGGCAGTATTATCACAAAGACTGGTCGACCGCCTGTGAGTTAAAGCTACTATTTGAGGAAATGTGTACATATTAACCTGAAAGAAAGGGATTATTGTTTTGGACTATCTTGGGAGATTGAATTACGTACAAGGATCACATTTTATAGTGATTTTTTTCTGTCTCATGCTTTTCAGACAAATAGTTTTTCCACTTATCCAAATCATTACTATGGAATTTACAAAGGGAATTAGCAATGGATCCCGAAGGGATTATTACTGTACCATCTTTAATTACACAAAATGAACTTGATGAATTGATTCAATCACAATACCCAGAACTCTCGGATATGACATTTGGAGATCAAGGTTAAATGTTGCCAATATATTGGTATATGTGACTGGAAAGCTTTAGACAGAGAGAAACAATCGATGTCACACGTCTCCTTTCTTCATACTGAAAGTGCTTTAGATGCCATCCATTCATTTACTATCTTCTTACACTGACCCACTTACATCAAACTGCTGTACTAGCACAAGCTAATTAGCAGCCACCCTGTCAACAACCAGTCAGTTCACTGGCCTTACTGGCCTCCGAGCCTGATTGGTGCAGACTTGGTTACCTCATAATTAGCCAGGCTAGTTTGCTCCTATTTAGCTCGCCCTGACCCATTTGAGAGCCTATTAGCATTCCAAACCAGTTGCAGGAGGGCGGCCCCACCCTAGTCATGCCACTCCGCAACACTGCAGACAACCGCTCAGCTCCAGTAAAGGCTTTGAATTAGTCTAGTGTATTGTATGTGTGTTTGTGTGCCCATGTGTGTTATGTGAATGTACAAGCACATGTGACTGCCAGCATGACTTTGCTGATATTAGTTCTATTTAAATGAATACCTCACAGTCTTTTTTTCTTTTTTGCCTCTGTGTTAGCTGGTCTCCCTCACCTCCTCTCTCCCTCCCTTTACCTCTCTGCCCTGTTCTCCATCATATCGTAAACTGCATGAAATAACACACAGCATACAGTCAATATCTTAATTCGAATGTCATCCTGGGAATTCATCAGATCCATTTATCTTAAACTAAAGCAAGGAACTTTATAACCGGAGCCATTTCCTCAACTGCATTTGACTCGTATGCAAAATGATCAATTTTATTAACATTTGCTGTTTTCATATAATGAAGACAATAAACAATCATTATTGACCTTAGTCCATCGACTGCTAGACATGCATTTGTATTAGTCATTATGGTTGGAAAAAAGCTGCCTGGTCTGCCACAGTTTAAATCTACTGTTATTACTCTGTCATCACGCACAGGCCTTTTATAGTTTTCTATTACTGCTGCCATGTTACAGCAGCACTGGAGGACACCAAAGAACGTGCTGTTTTCAAAACACAGTGCATGTGATTTAGAACCACAGTGAATAGATTTAAAGAGAACATTGTATACTTTAAGACTAAACTTGTGGAAAAGAGTAAGAAGGTAAAGAAAAAAAACATGCATGCAATATATTACGCTGTCACACAATGTGCGGCAACAGTAAAACGGAATATTGTAAGGTCTAAAATTATATTTAGAAACCATTTCAGCAGTCATGTGTGCACATTCTATTTAAATGGCTATTAATAATACATGTTTTTTCATTCCATGATAAAATGCAATAACCGCAAAGAGGCTAAACACTTTTTAAGGTGCATTTTAAGCCAAAGTAAGCAGCCCTTTCCCATGAGGACTCGTACTCTCAAGTATTCTGAAGCACTGCCCAAGTTCACAGTCAAGCACTAGCAGCACAAGCCTGCCAACAAATAAAACTGGCTGTATACTTTGTCCTACCAGAAAACCTTCTGCATGTAGCTTCAGTCAACCAACTCCAAAGTGGAGCCTCAGTCCACACGAAAATAACAGCACGAGAACTGTAAAAGGAATCCGAGCACGACCACATCCTTTTAGATGCAACTAGGACAAATGCACGAGTGGTACCTCTTGAATATTTTAGGTTGCATGTGTTAACCCCTGCACATGAGCTAACTGCACAAGTTCATTCAGCAGCGTTATTGTTTTCCAAAGCAGTAGGGATGGATCTCCTCTGCTCTGTCTGACTGGGTTCAGAGGTAGCAATTAAGCAGCAAGAGTTCACCTAAGAAAGATTTCTGTCATGGCCCATTCTCTAAATTTAGAGAACCCCACAGGCATGTCCATATATTGTACAAATGCTCTATATATTGTGATAGAGGCTAAGAAAATGGACTTCTATTCCCTGTGGCAAAATTTGATTTACTGTTCTATTTAAATGGCCACACAGTTCCAGAGAGGCTGGTGTTTCCATAGCTAAGCCCCAGGGCATTTAGATACATCATGCTGTAAAGTAACAAGGCATTTAACACACACCATAGAAGGTGGAAAACTGGAAAACACTGCACTTGACTCACCAAAAATTAATTCTGCATTTAAATCCGACGTTTTGAATATGCTTTGGGCCAGTCTAGGCTATGTTGGTTGTTCTATCCGTAACACTGTCACAGGCTGAAATTTTTTCAACTCCAGGATGGATTTTGCACACATTCATGCTTCCCAGAAGACGAATTTGGGATTTTGAGTGAAATAACTTGACTCCTACACACTGGATTGATGAAAATATAGTATGCATGAACTGTAGAAACTTTGATGATCTGTTTATGACTTTCAAAATAAAGTCATTTTCGTCAGCCAGGTGCATGGCAAGCACTGCACTTAACTCAATAAATTTGAATTCTGCATGTAAATCGTACATTTTGGTACTGTTTTGAGCCAATCTTTGTTGGAGTGCAACTTTAATCAACGACCACATGGATTTGTATAAAGTTTTGTGCAGGCATTCATTCTCCCCAGAGGATGACTAGTGAGTGAAATAGCTTGACAAATTTTCAGTGGATTGCTATGAAATTTGGTACAGGCTTTCATGATCTGCAAAACTTTGTTGATTCGCTTATGACCTTCAGAATTAATGCTTGAACTGTGCTTGGTGTGAGAATAAGATGGTGAACACGGTAAATCTTTGCCTGTCAGATAAGCATCTTCTTTTAAATATTGTCATGTTAACATTTTGGCATTGGCATTTAGCTCAGAGGTGCAGCCATTATAGTAACCTCTTAATCTTTTCAACTCATAAAACGGATTTTGTATCATTTTGATTGAAAGGCCTGAAGTTCAAACTAAAGTTTCAGCTCACCTTGACATTGTTGTGCTGATACAATGGCTGACACAATTCAGAGAGACAGAGACATAAGTTCACCGTTTTTTAGTGACTGCACTACCTGTCCCTGTCTGCCTCAGCTGTGGTATTTACTGTGGCGAGTATATCAAAATCTGATCCTGGATGGTTCTGCTTGTCCGCATCAATCAAAAGAATGGCCCAGTCGATAAACAGGTATAAAGCGTGATATGGCCCGACGCAGTGCCACAAACTAAATGAGAAAGCATGAGATCCTTGAAGTTTTTAACAATTAGGAAAATCCTAATTGGCAATTACTTTGATTTGTAATCCTAAAGGTATTTAATGAGCTCATTTAATGGTGCCATGGAGCATGATGGAGTGTGGTAATTGGTTTTTATAAGAAATGTAAAAATCAAGGTGTGCTTGTGAGGTGGGTGGTGCTACTTATTCACCAAGCCATTATGGGACATTAAGAGAACGTTTTCTACAAGAGAAGCTCGGGGAAGAATCTCAAAAACCCAGCTGTGCTCCTTGGGATGAAAATAGACACATGGAGTTTTGAAGTAAGATGTTTTGGTGCTGGCAGCTCTCTTTGTAGTGATCACCCCACTGATGATGATGTGTTTATGTACATCCATCTTCAAGGGTAAAACTGAAAGGCAAAAAAAAAAAAAAAAAGCCAAACAGCTGCTTTTGTAGCTTTTTTACAGCTGTGGAAGTGGACATCTCACTCTCCAGTTCTAACAAGGTCGTAGCTGTCAGGAAAGAGTGAGGCCGGGGAGCTAATATACTGAGGCCAGGCGGAAGGTTCATCCCTCATACGCACAGCAGACGGACAACTGGACGGGCGAGAGGAGGGAGGAACAGTGTGGGGTGGAGAGAAGAATGGCGATGAGTTAGCAGAAGGCGAGGAGCGCAGATTAGGACGAGTCAGACAGGAAAGACCGAGAGAAGAGGCAACAAGTTAATGGAGAACTGGAGCAGAGAGTGGAGGATGAAGAGCAGAGAGGAAGAGAGGGAACCTGGCTGCCCTACCCTAAAGCAGTGTTATATGACAGTTGTCTGAAGCCAAATCTGAGGCCAATTCATTCCACTGATAAATGCTTCTGGCTTTACCAACCTTTACACTGAGGGATGCATGCACACTACTTTCCTTCTCCTTTTCTGGATCTGAGAGAACGACTCTTTTGTAACACTTCAGCTTTACAGTAGATTAGTTATATCTGAGCTATTATTATAAATTTCCTGCAACAAGGAGACATTTATTGGCTGATCTGAAACATAAACTACTCCTATGCTGTGTTCTTACACAGCCTTTATCTTTGCGACATGAGCCCAACTCAGTCATGCTGGCATCAGTCAGCAGCACTCATACGCCGTTCTTATCATTTTTCTGTTGGATTGGATGTATCGAGCAAATGGCTAATAAATAAAACTAATTATGCTTATGATAATAGGATGATAATTCGACATCAATTACTCATTCGCTGCACAACTAGGACACTTTGGTATTTCACTGACTGAGTCAAGAGCAGAGAGAGGAGAGAGAGATACCTGAAAGCATTGCAGCCTATGGGCTAATACTCACATTATGTCTACATTATCTCACTGTGCAATGGAGCCTTATCAAGGCTTGCAAAAATAACAAGGTAATCAATTAAGTGAACCATGCAATTAACTTAATTAATTGCTTGTATGCCCAGGAGTTTCCTGGGGCTTGTGCTGTGGACCACATTACTACACTGGCCAGCGATTAGATTACAGAGTTAGTAATGCCATTTGAGTCTCAAGTGTGAGAGCTGCAAAGTGGAGTCCCGCTGGTTGCTGTAAGCGTCTATCTCCAAATTAACAGTATAATGCATCTGTGGCATAAATAAGGAAGTCATTTGTTGGGATACAGATTCCAGTGAATTGAGATACTTTCTCTAAACCAATGCGGTACACAGTCAAATCTCTTTTGACAGAAAATGTGGTGTGTTTTTGGTCGCTGAGGAGGAAATAAAGCAAAATTGCTTTGGCATCTAACAGACAAGGGAATGAGATACTTTGCTTACTGTGCACAGATCAACACCTGATGGCAACAACACAGCAGACTTTTCAGGCCCTACAGCTCCAAGAAATGTCAATATTGAGATACATTTCATTTCAGACACCATTCTCTGTTTGAAATGTTAGCCAGATTTTAAAAGGCAATGGTCACACAGTGGTAGCTGGGAAAAAAATCACACACATATTTCACCATTACACAGATACTCAGGGGTGCGAAAACTTGAATATACGTATCCATAAGAAAACTGGCTGAAATCTGTAATTAAAGCAATGCAGTGAACTTCTGACAAATGCAGCACTTAGAGCACATTTTCACACCACACAGTGTCCAGTTAAAAGTTTTTACAGCCTGATCCTGTGAAATTGTCTTGGTTAACTAATGTCTGCCAAACTTCCAAACTGCTTAACTGCAACTTTAGTTGTTATTTTGTGTTGCCACATATCCTGTTTTAACAGTTTGATGCCACATCTCTTTATCTTTATAGCATAATTCAACTTTAGTTAACATGGACTTTCAGTAACAAAAAGCCCAAACTGCAAATTCTGATGGACAAACACATTGTTCACTTTACATTATATTCATATTATGGATTTTGTATGAATTTTCAGTAATAATCCATACAAATACATCAATAGATGGTTAAACTGAAGTTTTATCTTTCATAGTGATAGAAAAAGAGAAAATCTTTTGCCTTTAGTTTCACACCATGTTGTGATTGAGGTTACATAAACCATACTGAAAAGCTAATGCATAGCATTTCACTCACTGTGGATTTCAACATGTAGCATTCTTGTAAGACAATCTGGTGATGTTCTTCTGACGCCTCAAACTTACTCAAAAACAAGTTGTGCCCATATTCTGTTTGGCTTCACGTGCCAAAGAGAACAGACATGCACATTGTTGAAACCACGCACACACATGAAGCAACACGAGGAATTGATTTGGTGTCATTCAGATTTGTCCTCCTCTGTTTCACTGCCAGTAATCTGGTGCCGTTTCTCTGTGCAATATTGAAGATAAGAAACCCTGTCATTACTGTAATGTGCTGTGTTTGAGCACCGTGCTACTACACCAGACATCATGGTTGGATTTTACCAGAACAGAATGTGTCTCTGTCCCTCTGTCCCGTTTTTCTCTTGTATTATAATGAACATGCTGACAGTCGAATTAGCATGGTGTCACTGCAGTAGTATGCTTCAGCGACATGGCTTCACAGCTGTCCCACTGTGATAGCGCACTGCACTCTGTTAAGGATCATAGTACAGCCAGTGAAACACGGTGGAAAGAGGCTGACTCTACCTTTATTTGGATTATATTATTGTTCCTTTCTATACAATTTTGGTGAATTTTGAAAGCTTCTTTTGAAAATAAGACTGGGGCAATGCCTAATTTCAGATTAGAAACACTTAATTTGCCTACAGCAATGACAGCTACAAATAAACTGACCAAAAGGGAGTTAGAGGGTTGTTTGAACATAAGACACAATTGTGTGAGATAGATTTCTTACAACCAATAACACATTCTACATCCAGGGATGTGAGTTAATTGCACTGAGAAAACCATGTTCAGACTTGCCTGGTTATTTCTCACATACCCACCCAGCAACATACACACTAGGCTTGAGGCCTGCACCTGAGTCCTTCTGCTGCAGGTGAGGGAAGTGAAAAAATGCTCATTTTAATTCAATCCCCCTGAGTAAGCTGTGGAAGTTCACACATCCCGCTAACACATGGCTCCTATTTTTCAACCCACACAGCCACACTGGAGAGGCCTACTCTTAATAGGCTCCCCTGGGTTATAATGTTATTGTTGATTTCCATGCAGAAGACACAAAGACATACATAATCAGATTCACATGTAAGCACGCACCAACAAATTCTGCATGCATGCATGCATGAATGCATGAACACCGGCTGAAGCAGATACTCCTCGCTCCCTTTGTCTCTGTCTTTTTCATTCTTATATTTACATATTAAAACACACACATGCAAACACACACACAGCATCTAACCCTCCAAAATCATCCGGTTAATATGATGAAATTATTTCTATAGCCATGAATATGAACCAAAGTGTGTGATAATGGGAATGTAAATTTTATTACACTAAGTAAGAGTCTTTTCAGAGAAGGAGTATTTAAACTGTGACTATATAAATCTTTTTGTTTTGCCAGAAACGCATCACTTAATAGAGTGCTTTAATGCAAACTGCTTCAAATTTTCTCCTCTTTAGGCACTTTATACTGTCCAGTCAGCACACTCTTAGTTAGGTAATAAAAGCAAGTTTGATACTAGTGTCTCCTTCCTTCCCATCTGATTTACTGGGAGAGATGTTTACGGCGGGAAAAAGCATAAATAAGGACACCTGTGCAGTATTGTTTAATGTGCTTATTTAATGTCATTATACTGTTGACTGCACACTAATTTTTTTTATCATATTTCTGACTATACATGAGCATTTTTGACATCTTGCCCGCTGTAATCAACCAATGAAAATCTTGGTCAACAGAAATCAAAACTACTCTTCAACCAATCATTTGTTCACTGAGTACACTCTGTATACTAGCTTTACTATCCTAAAAAAACTAATGGGTAAACATAAAACGCAAACATTTTCAGCACGTTAAATTATCTCAACCTAGTTATTTTATTCTGAAATGATGACAACAGACTCCAAGCAGACCAGTGTGCACCTGAACCATATTTCTGAAAATAGAACTGCATGAACTTGTGATCCAACTGAATGAAAAATGAGAAATATAATGCAAATATGTAAGCCTCCTGTTTTTTTTCTATTATTTTTTTTTAACATATTAGCCTACTGTTTTTCAATGATATTCCATGTTGAGTTGTGATATGCAAACTATTCAGAAAGTTTACATTCGCCTTTTCTTGGCTGTCCATTTTAACAAAATGCAGCCACACTGACGTCTTTGACATTGTGCCAATTAGTCT
This sequence comes from Amphiprion ocellaris, assembly GCF_022539595.1. NCBI lineage: Eukaryota > Metazoa > Chordata > Actinopteri > Pomacentridae > Amphiprion > Amphiprion ocellaris. Next base: position 12,225,936 of record NC_072779.1, on the reverse strand, counting down.
GGAACTGGCTCTGAATAAATGGTCAGTAAAAGTTAAATATGTTAGACTAAGCAGTCTCCATCCATCAGGTTGGATGGAGTTGTGAAAACGGGTTTTTCACAGGTAGTCTATTCCTGCTACTGTCAAAAATGATGGATTCATCTTGAAAGGCTATAGATGTACCACTTCTCTTATTATGAAAGCAATACCAGCAATTTTCTGACCCATGAGAATTGAAAGTGTATCGACCAGCCAACCTGGAGAAACAGCCCTATAGATAATAATAATTAAAAAAAACTGGAATTTGAAATTCATGATTTTCATAGCACCACAAATAAATAAATAAATAAAATAGGGCATGAAGTTGCTGTACATTGATATTGTCTTTACAGATCGCCTCACAATATGATGGTAAATGTAACCACCAGAAGCACTGAATGCAAAGCATAACATATATTTCAAGAACTGATGTGTATTAGTTACATTCTTTTCCAAAAGACAGTCAAATTGGATATTAAATATTTCAACATATAGTGTTTACGTACAATATATACAATGAATGACCACATAATCCAGATTCAAATGAAAATATTAATATACACTGTGACTTACTGTGTGCAAAGACCTGAACCATTTTACTTTGACAAATCTAATACAGAAAATTCCCCTTTAAAATATTTGTATTTGGTTTAGCTGATGTTTTAAAAAAAGAAAAAAAAATACTGATGTCAATTGCATTATTAGAAAAAGTATTCCTCAGTGCTGCTTAGGTTCAAAGTTTGCTCTTTGTATCACAGTTCATTTTTTAACACAGCAGTGCCAAGCTTGAGAGGTGACTAATCATTTGAGAAGAATGGAGAAGTGGTTTATGTTGAAGAACTGCAGTTGAATTTTCATTGTCTGTGCTATTCCTCAAAGGTCACTGGTGGTCATTGGTGGATTTTAAAGGTCAGTGCCCAGAAGAAAAATACAGCTTAGTTATGTTTTAGTGCAATTCGATACTACTTCTGTCTTTGAGTATTAATATTTTCCATTCCATTTATTTTGCACTGAATATCAAATATTTGGCCACAATGGACAAAATCCACAAATACTACATTTTCCACACACATATTGGTACAAAGAACAGATAAAACCTTTTACAGTAACCTGAAAAATTTGCATTATAAGCTTGAGCTTAAAGGACTATTTGTGAGGTGTATTTTTTATCATTTTTTTTCTTTACAGTCTAGAGATCATGGATCTTTTAAATTTATCTCCAACTGTGCGGTAGCCTAGTTCGCAAAGTCTATTTTGATATGAATAATATAAAGTGTTCGCTGATGATGTTTCTCACATTTAATGATGAGATATCACTGTCATGATGGATTATAGATGTAATAAATATGTGGCACTACCAACAAAGATAACAGTTCTGCCAGTGAAAACCTTAACACAGTCAGTAAAGTGCACTATTTTGACCATCTTCTCAATGACAGGTCTAATGAGTGGTGGAACGGACACAAGTCTTGATTGCAAACAGATGTTCAAGGGTGTTTGTATCTATTTATGGCTAACTGTGGGAGTAGAAATACGCTTGTACACATACACCCAGTTCCACAATGATAAAATGTATATAACTAAACCTGGTATACATATGACTTCATAATTCTGACTAAAAGAATCCATATGTATAGGTGTCAATCAGCAAATGCACAGTTGTAAGCTGAAAATATGTGATATTTTCACATTCATTCCTTATTCTAGTTTTTGCCAAGCAACAGGCCTTTAAAGGACAGTACTTGTCTTTGCATGTGTTTTGTCTAGAATTGTCGACACTGGATGATTCAGCTCCTGATTTTGGGATTTACTGAGTCTGTCTTACTGTCTCTCTCCATGGTGCTGAAACAGTCCAATCCAGTTTCTTTCAACCTGTGCTGATATCAATTTAAAATAAAGTGACCTCTGATATTAATAGTGCAACCTAATTTCCCCAATGACATTTCCTGTGGATTTTACTCCATTGTTAATGCACACTGTAGAGCCCATAGTTTGCATTTTATGTATGTATTGTATTGCATTGCATTATATTGAGGAATAATCTCCATTGGCTGTGGCGCTGCCCCAAACTATAAAGCCCCGAGGCGTTTTCATCGATGTGACGAGGACACAATTTCCTTCACTTCATTATTGTCCAATGTTTTGACCCCCTCCTGTGACCTTCCCCCGGCCTCTCTAATTTGCATGTCCCTCAGACAGATGGAGAATGAGGTAATCATTTTTCTCTTCAACTACTTTTACAGGCAACGGGAGGGCTATAAAACACATCTAAGACTTGCCCGCAGTCTTGTGATTAGTATTCATCTTGCTGAAAGATTGAAAGAAGTTTGGTCTGGACAATAAAATTACTTCTCAGTTTTTTGTGCTTTTTTTTTTTTTTTTTTTTTAAGAGTGCCTGAAGGAAAAGTTCTCTGGAGCATGATCCAATGAGTAGCCATGAAAAGGCAGGTGCAGCACTCCAACATGTTTTCAGATAGAACAGTTTTTACAAGAAAATAAGAAGGATTTCTGTGGTTTAATAACAAATTCTACAAAATGCTATCATTACAGAAATAATTATAAAGTACTATTATAATGTATATGAGGCTATGTTCAAAATACAATGTTTCTAATAGCAATGTTGTGGTCATAAGTGTCACTCAGTATCTATATGACTCTTGCTATAAACCACATTCCTTCTTGTCAGAAACTGAATCTTCGCCTTATCAGCCCATGGGTTTCTCCTTTGTTTTGCACCACTAATGAGTTAAAACATGTTAAACCGAAAGATTTTCCACCATCTAGCTCTGCTTATTTTTCATTCTTAATATAATTTCCCCAGGTATTGCACTCCAAATCTGCACTCAAATTTGAAGAGCTTGGTCTCTCCACAAAGAAGGCTGTGTCTATTAAGTTCAGATTTGGTCCTATAACAGTGATATGTCTCAGGCCTCTTGTTGTTAATGCAGTCGAATGAACGTGTTCTTAAGTAGCTTCAGTTCAGCCACATTTGTCAAAGAAAACTCATTCATAAAAGCATTACCTGTTTCCCTCTTTCTGGCTCTGTGTGTAAATTGTGTTTACAGCACAAATTAGGATTTCTTCTGAGTGCTAAATATGATATGAGGGTGTCTGTTCACAGCACAGAGAATGAAAGTAGCCACTTTTTGATTAGTTAATTATGCGGCTACAGAGAAAAATCAAACTCACTTTGACGAATTTCACCCATTTGTTGATAAAATGCCAGCTTTCCGAAGAGTGCCAAACTCCACACTAATTTACCCATATGGCAGTTTGAATCTCATACATCACAGTCACACAGTTTAACAAGCTCAAGTTGTACTGAAGACAGGACGTGTTGCAGGTCTTTGCAATATATTTGGCACTTATTTCATATGCAGCGTTCCCACTTAGCCCTTGCTTACTTGAACTTAAATGTGTCTGATGCGCTGCCCTTTTGATCTGTATTGATTTTAAGTGATGTTCTGTGCTTTTTGATTTACATTTAGCCTTAAATCTGGTTGCATTTACATTTTGATACCTCTCCTACACTGCGCATAATTATGGATATTGATGTGTGGATTACACAAGAATAATCTTCCTGGTACTTTGACACCCAACTTGCACTTTTGAACTTTTCTCAAAAAAAAGTAGAAACTTTGATTCCAGTGCCACTGCAGCTGATGTGAATGGAGTTTTTTTTTTTTTTTGCACGTCAGCTCACATTCCCACACTGAGGGGGCATGAAAGTATAATTTTCTAACAAATGTAACATTGACAGTACTCTCTGTAACCTAATCAGGGCAGAGCTGAACACTGTAGCTTATAAGCACATACTGTAGGCACACAACCCACAAGCACACACACAAAGGTGCAAAGGCACACTGAAACATACTTTCACTTTGGCAGCTGATCTAAACTGGGCCAGGCAGGGCCTTGGAGGGAGAATGAAGGAGGACAGAAAGTACAGCAGCCAAATGGAGATGTGGAGGGGCCAGAGGGCTGGTGTGAGCGGGGAAAGGCAAGAGATAGGAAAAAAAAGGAAGAGTTATGGGAAAAAGGGACGTGACAGGATAGAGAAAGAGGACAAAGTTTATGCAGACCTTTAAGCTTAACACACTGACTTCAAACATTTTTGCGCGATTTCACTCTTTTCAGATGAATGCATTCACAGCATTCGCATACAGCTAAATAATTTTAATCAAAAATGTAGAAAAACATTCATCAACATAATAATATTGGGGATTTAAACAGGAGACTTAACATATTTTCAAGCTTTAACTACAACTTTTACAATATTACCTTTTCTCCAATCCCTATAGATGTGACTATGTTGAGAGTATTTTAACATTCAGTTTTGCAACTCCATTCACCAAATATTTAGTACACCTGTTTTTTTTTTCTGGCCTTACTTCTAAATCTGACATTGCTTTGTCATCTCACAAGGTTTTTTAAGCTTTGAAATGCCAAATCAAAGACAGTACTGCCTTGTCTTATGACTGTAAAGGCTACAAATGTTCTTCCATGATGCCAGAGCATGTCCGCTCTCCTACAGCATTTGCAGTTTGGCTTCCAAAATAGAAATGTGTTACAGAAGTTAAACAAAAAGTGTTTGCTTCCGATTTACCACAGGGTCCTTTCTGGCCCATCTTAATGACACATCTTTAATAAATATTTATAGGGGGCACTGGGGGATATTAAAAAACATGACATGCTAAGATGGGCTTTATTCCCAAGGAGATAGAGATCTATGTAGCGTTAGCAAAGGGAGAGAGGAGAGAGAATGAAGGCAAGGAAGTCATTTGTTTAGTGATGGCAAGCCAACAGATGACTTTTGCAAGGACAAGTTTGGCAGGCGTCGGTTAGACACTTATGTAAGCAATGAATGCAGCAACCCTAAGGTCAATGCAAGGACTATGGTTTCTTGTGGAAGCACAAAGTTTTCAAATAGCCAGATGTTGCTAGATGAACAACAATCATTCATAGCAACTAAGTTTAATAGTTGTTGAAATTGTATATAGGAAAAAAATAATTTTGCTGAATTTAACCTGGTTTTACTAAGCTGACATATAAACAATACACTGCACTAACCTTGATTTTGCTTTTTCTTAAAGGATAAAGCTAAGAATGCATGCATTAATATGGAAGGAGTGTGCTTCTCTGTTGAGAAATGCATGCCTTGTGTAGATAATCTAAACACTTAGGGTGATAAATATTTTAAAAGCGTGCAACCATACACAATGATGTTGTAATAAGAAACACTATAAAAACTGGCACACAGTATTTAGTCATTCAGAAATATTACTAATGCTGACAAGAATGACATACCTATTTATTTAAGTAATTCACAGGTGAAAGTACAGCTAAGATGGAAGCATTAAAAGCAGTCCATCTTGACTGAAACCTATCTCAAAGGAAGTGCAAACTGTTTTTGCTGACAAGGAGAAAGGTATTTGCATACACGAATGGAGGTTTGATTTCAATATCTTACGGAACCTCCACATTTCTTTTAAAGCTCCATCCATACAGCGAGTCTGAGAAGTCGGATCGATAGTTCCAATTCATAAATACAAAGTGAGAGTGAAAAAAAATAGTAAATTAGTTTTTTTCCCGTCTTTTTCAAATGCTCAGACAGCAAACTGATATTGAATCACCCTAGAATCACTGTTGTAGTTTCAAGTTTATATTAAAAAAGACATTGATTCTGTCGCTCTCACTTGAATAATCACAAGGCTGATACAAAACTTCTGTTCAATATATAAAAAAACAGACCCAAATACAACATAAGTACTTTAAATTTCATCATGTTTTTGTGTGATATTACTTTAGTATAACATCAATTATGCTCTACACACAGAAATGAATTCATTATTTATCTCTGAAAAGGCTAAGGTGCCAGATTCAGCTCTATTAGTCTGCAGTTTTAGCTCAGAGTGATGCTGTGAACTTTTGTACTAGATCTGTGATCTTTGGTTTTCATATTTTAAACACAAAATCAATTAAACAAAGAGATTTCAGTAGCTACCTTCAGAAACACAGTATACACTCTGGAATTGTTCTGTTTTTAGAATTATAGTGAACATTTCAAAGGTCCCATCAGAAACAGTGTCTGTTGAACTGACGGTTGTATGGTCATACTTCCACAAACAAACAAACAAACAAAAAATGTCGATGCAGCAGCTTTTCCATATATACGATCACAACTGCAGTAACACACCAAACCTGATGTCAAACCGCAGCTTTAATGAGATTCTAAATGTGCCAAGCTGAGCAGAGTGTATCTTTAATGATGTGCATGATTCAAACTTTTTCCTCGTGTGCCTGCCTTCCATCAGCAGCCCTGATTCAGGACACTCTGCTCTTATTAGGGCTAAAAATGTTGTACTATACTCTTTATTCTCTACTCTTTGCCCAAGTGTTGTCTCTGCACTTGCAAGAAGCAGACTGGGATGAAGCTGAATTATTTTCTTCGAAGAAGTAAAATTCACACACTGTAGACATACGTATTGTGAATTGTCATAGTTTGTCAGTAGACTGATTCTGTGCTTGATTAATTTCTTTATAGTAACAGTTCAGTGCTTATGTAAGTTTGGAGTCACTGACAATTTCATGTTTTCCTTGAAAACTCACACTTTTATTCATGTGCTAACACATAATTGCACAAGGGTTTTCTAATCATCAGTTAGCCTTTCAACACCATTAGCTAACACAATGTAGCATTAGAACACAGGAGTGATGGTTGCTGGAAATGGGCATCTGTACTCCTATGTAGATATTCAATTATAAAAACAGCCATTTCCAGCTAGAATAGTCATTTATCACATTAAAACTGTCTAAACTGCATTTCTGATTCATTTAATGTTATCTCCATCAAAAAACCCTGCTTTTCTTTAAAAAATAAGAACAATTATAAACTTTTAACGGTAGTGTATGCAATTACACATGTATGCATAGATATATAAGGATATATAGTGTGACATATTTCTGCATATTTATGTACATTTATGTAATCTGAGAAGAGCCAATTTAATGGTCTAATTATGATCATGGTACATATTAAGAGAAGAAGACAGAGACTAGAGCAACCGAGACGTTTTAAAGGGTATGGATCACAAGACAGAATGTGTCCAGTGAGACAGCAACCTTTAAAAACTCCCCCATCACTGTGCTCATTTGTTTAATGCTCCCCATATTGTCACATATTCTGCAGCAGCTCTGATTTCCCAGACTTTGTGGTGCCGTGTGGTTTTTAACGGCACTTATTATGACCCTGCAGGATTCATTAAAATTAAGATGCAACTATGATTATGTTCAACATCTGCTTCATATTATAAGATTTGCTCCCAGGTCATAAACCCCAGAGGGATAGTCTCTCCCTTGACGCCAAGAAGACGTCTGACCATTAGAGATGGATTTATTAAAGTCTTTGCTGCCCAATAACCAAGTTTAAATCACACCTAATTTTCATAATTGAAGATTTTAATATCCTGTCTACAGTTACGTGCTGACGGGTGATGCATGCTTGTTCGGGTTTAGAGTCTCTTGAGTCACCTGGGCTCTCCCCCCAGGGTTCCCTTTTATCTCCTCTATTATTTCCCTTATCTCGAGAGCCCATTACCAAAGCAGTATGAGTCTGTGGGCCACCAGCCAATCACCATTTATGATACTGCCCATTTTGTCCCACTCACTGCCGATGACATCTTCACTTTAAACACTGAAAACAATTTTGCAATTTCCGCTACGAGATACACTGTGTGTCGTGTCATTGTTCAAAAGATCCCACATAAATCTACTCAGTATGCTTTGACACGGGGTTTGAGGGGCTGATTGACAGAACCAGCCGTTTAGTGGTTTATCAGAGATCTTCTGAAGGGGAATTTCCCTCCCCAATATGTTCTTGCTTGTAGTGGACGTCTAAGCTTGGCCATTAATCAAATCATATCAGTGAAATGTCTCTAAAGTTTGTGGAAGCTAAATGCAACTCATCCATCACATTACTGAAAGGCTTCATATGTAAGGGATGTAGACATTTTTCTTCTCTATCCCTTGTCAACGGGGGATATGATCTATATGCAAAGTCAGGCTCCCCTTACACTTGATTAGTTTGTGAGGTCCTCCAGAAAAAGAACAAGGGATGAAAGACAAAGGGGAGAAGGATGTGAGAGGTACAAGTGGCATTAAGATTAGAGTATAGGTAGAAACAGAGAAAGACAACGGCGGAGAGGAGGTTAGAGAGGCATAGAAGGAAAGACAGATGGAGAGACAATGGGGAGATTGGGTTACTTGCAGATAACATCGCTGTGTGATAGATTCTTGCGGAGACTAAATTGGCCTTGTGGGCTGAGAGAGAATCAGTCTAAGTCCTGAGTGACAGGCAAGGAGAATGCTTATCAATGACTAGTGAGGGGAAATTGGACATCTCCTGAATGGCCTCATGATAAAGCAGCTCATTTGTGTGTGTTTCTTGAATGTGGTACAGCGTGCTAATCGATAATTCTTTTACATCAAACCAAAACGCACCATTTCATTCTTTGTCCAATCTATAGTTAGGCTGACATAGATATTAGTCTGACCATTATAGCTGCACTCTAAAAAATGAACCGCAGTCCCCTACAGGCCCATGAAGCCTCGGGGCATAATGTGTTTCTCCAGGGTTTGGCTGATTGGATGAATATATCAGCTAGTCCGTTGCCATTTTCTGGGCAGCAATTTTTGTCATTTTGCTCATTTAATGGTATGCCACCTTCAGAATTCAACTCTGTAAGTAATTGATCTGTAAAGCACAATTCAAAACGTGCTGAAAGGAGCTGGCATTTGTGAAATGTGACATAATCACCATCAGACATAATGAAGTTACTGTAATCAGCCATGAACTGCTCAAATTTCAGTGTGTAACAGTTAAACAAATGTTGTGTTCCATGTTTGCTTTCCCAGAAAAGAAAATCCATGAAGGTTCATGGAAAGAGTTTGCTCATTAGGAGCAACGAGGCTGGAGTGAAGACATGTGGCATAAAACCAGAGCTCTCCCTGCTATGAGTCTGGAAAAGTAACACAGCTCATTACATGATTCTAATAACTGAAAAATTTGATCTCTCAGACTGACGGTATTAAAAACAGGCCGAAGCTCCACAAAGAAATACATTTTTACCCATATTAAATAGTAAAAAAAAATGGAATATCAATATGTGCTGGGTTATGGGGATATTATTGTGAGCCACCACAAATAATTCAGTGTATGAGGAACAACACTGATCTGACATCAAATAGTGTCAGATCACCTCCATTCATATATTTGCAATTTTCAGTTGGAAAAATTGAACATATAGTCCACCCGTATCGAGTGCAAGATATTTAGCTAATCTGTAGCTTATCAAAACCTACTAAACGTACTCTTTTTTTCTTTTTCAAAATGCTATATGCATAGAACAATAAAACTTATGTGTCTGTATGAATAACAGGAAGCTACAACTTGTAGCCAGTTAGCGTAACTTCACAAACATGTAACACCTGGCAGAACATCAGAATTTCTTCTGTCCAAATGCAACTTAACCAAACAGCACATATGATACAGCACACATTATATCTGATTTGTTTAATCCATAGAAAATTTTTAAATGTAAAGAAAAAAATGCCCTGATGTCATTGACTAAGCAACCAGAAAGTCACTATGGTTTCTCAAATTTCTCTGTTGTTTTAGTGCAGCCTTTGTCTGTTCACTCCAGCCAGATGGCTCGAGAAAACAAATAGCTGTCTCTGTGTGTATCTACACTGTATTGCCAAAAGTATTCGCTCACCCATCCAAATAATCAGAATCAGGTGTTCCAATCACTTCCATGGCCACAGGTGTATAAAATCAAGCATCTAGGCATGCAGACTGCTTTTACAAACATTTGTGAAAGAATGGGTCGCTCTCAGGAGCTCAGTGAATTCCAGCGTGGAACTGTGATAGGATGCCACCTGTGCAACAAATCCAGTCGTGACATTTCCTCACTCCTGAATATTCCACAGTCAACTGTCAGCTGTATTATAAGAAAGTGGAAGTGTGTGGGAATGACAGCAACTCAACCACCAAGTGGTAGGCCACGTAAACTGACGGAGCAGGGTCAGCGGATGCTGAGGTGCATAGTGCCAAGAGGTGGCCAACTTTCTGCAGAGTCAATCACTACAGACCTTCAAACTTCATGTGGCCTTCAAATTAGCTCAAGAACAGTGCTTCAGCAGAGAGCTTCATGGAATGGGTTTCCATGGCCGAGCAGCTGCATCCAAGCCATACATCACCAAGTGCAATGCAAAGCGTGGGATGCAGTGGTGTAAAGCATGCCACCACTGGACTCTAGAGCAGTGGAGACGCCTTCTCTGGAGTGACAAATCGCGCTTCTCCATCTGGCAATCTGATGGACATGTCTGGGTTTGGCAGTTGCCAGGAGAACGATACTTGTCGGACTGAATTGTGCCAAGTGTAAAGTTTGGTGGAGGGGGGATTATGGTGTGGGCTTGTTCTTCAGGAGCTGGGCTTGGCCCCTTAGTTCCAGTGAAAGGAACTCTGAATGCTTCAGCATACCAAGACATTTTGGACAATTCCATGCTCCCAACTTTGTGGGAACAGTTTGGAGCTGGTCCCTTCCTCTTCCAACATGACTGTGCACCAGTGCACAAAGCAAGGTCCATAAAGACATGGATGACAGAATCTGGTGTGGATGAACTTGACTGGCCTGCACAGAGTCCTGACCTCAACCTGATAGAACACCTTTGGGATGAATTAGAGCAGAGACTGAGAGCCAGGCCTTCTGGTCCAACATCAGTGTGTGACCTCACAAATGTGCTTCTGGAAGAATGGTCAAAAATTCCCATAAACACACTCCTAAACCTTGTGGACAGCCTTCCCAGAAGAGTTGAAGCTGTTATAGATGCAAATGGTCGACCGATGTCATATTGAACCCTATGGATTAGGAATGGGATGTCACTTACGTTCATATGCAAGTCAAGGCAGGTGAGCGAATACTTTTGGCAATATAGTGTATGCGTATGTATGGCAATGTGTGTGCATGTGTGCGTGTGTGTGTGTGTGTGTGTGTGTGTGTGTGTGTGTGTGTGTGTGTGTGTGTGTGTGTGTGTGTGTGTGTGTGTGTGTGTGTGCAGGGGACAAACTCAGGGTTAAAAGGGACATTAGTGAAAAGTGATTTTGACACCCCATCAAGGAGGGGAATTTTGTAGTCCTTCACCTCGTTCATTCATCTCTATCTTTATATCTCTCCTTCACTTATTCAGTCTTGCCTTTGCTCTCTATATTTTGCATGAATATCTATTTAGTTCTCAAGTGGGGTTATTTTAAAGTGCTATCTTGCATGCCTTAGTGCTGTGAAGTAAAATCAGCACTGCAAAAAAACATAAAGGACATGAACCCTTCTTCAGTGACAGAAAAGAGGTAAAAAATGTGTCACTTTCTTATAAGCACAAAACCTGAAAAATAATTCACATACAGTTCACACAGTTTTAAGGTCACTATGCCTTATCTCTTTCTGATGTAAAGTGATGTGACATTAAACAAAAGACAGCAATTATAGTGTCATGTTATTTAATCTTTTCCTAAAGACGAGGAGGCATTAAAAACATTTTTGCATAATGTCTTTATATAAACTGCTCAATCATAAGCATTCCCTATTTGTGGGAGAGCCTTAGTTGAAAGGTATATGTCAGGCAAAGAGACTAAGCTATTTTGTAGACTGTGAGGAAAAAAATGCAAAAAGCAATATCTTACATAAAGTTTCTTCCTCAGTTGCTGAATAACAGGGGAGACGACATATCTCACATCAAACTGCCTTTGTGTCTTACTTGCAGACATCTTTGGTTAAGGATGCATCTATTAAAAACTCAAGGATTAAATGTGCGTTGGTGCATCTGTATACAGCCTTTAAAAAACAGCAAGTACATTATTTGGAAGTTGTCTGCTTTTTCACTTGATCTACTTTGAAATTGTACCCATGAAAAAATGACATAAAGACATGACACAAAATTGACATTTTATAGTCCTTTTCATAATTTAAATAAATTTAAAAAACAAATCAGTCACTTGGACTTATGTTTATTGCGCCTTAAAAACCACAAAATTAGAAAGAGGGGTTCCAGATGAGTTGCCAATGACAACAACCTCCTCAGGGAGTGACAGGTGTCTTATTTAAACGGCTGACATCTCAGTTCTGGGGTACTCTTTGCTTTTAAAGTGCGTGGCGTCATTGTGTCAAGATCTAAATAACTCTCTAAGACTTTTAGGAACAAGGTTGTGGATGGCTGTGAGCTAAGGACTTAAAAAGATTTCCAAATTATTAGAAATAAAACATTCCCTGTCAGTATCTACAAGAAGGTAGATTTCATGTAATTGTCAGTTTGTTCATTTCTTGCAGCCCCAGCACAATCAGCCCAAAGGTGGACCATTTGACGCAAAAATAAATATTCAAGAACCCCAAAAGTTCATCACAGGATGTGCAAGTAACTCTTGCAATTGTTGGTGCCACAGTATATACATTTACAACCAGAAGCAAATTTTGGTGGTACACATTTGTCCTGTATGGGGGGTGGTCCAGGAAAACGCCTTTGCTGTCCCAAAAGAACTTTAGAGCCAATGAATATTTAGGAACAGAACAGGTTATTTTGGAACAGAACAGATGAATCAAAGACAGCCACAGTACCAGTAGATATGCAGATCAACAACAGTTTTTCAGGAGAAGATATTGACTGTGAAGCATAAAGGTGAAAATGTGAGTCTCCGGTTGCTTCACTGCTTCAGGAACTGAGCAATTCATATTCACTGATTCAGCTATGAATTCTGCATCATGTCAAAGAGTGCTTCAAGATATTGGGAGGTCATCTGTCTGGAGGTTGAATAATGACCTTAAGCACATCAACAAATCTACAGAATAATGGCTCAAAAGGAAGAAATGCAAGGTGATAAATCGGCCCAGACAAAGTCCAGATGTCATTTCTAGTGGAGTCTGAATCTGAAACAGGCAGTACATGCAATAATATACTCAAACATCTTGCAATCGAAGGATTTTTGCATTGAAAAGTAGTCAACAACTTCAGCAAGCCAGTGGCAAAAACTGGTGGACAATTATGCAAAATGCCTGCAAGAAGTTGTTTCTGCCGAAGGAGGCAATTCTAGTTTCTGAGGTCAAATATGTATCTAATTTCTCTGCAGAAAAAGATTTCTTTGTGGCATAAATGACCAAAAAAGCAAATTTTTGTACTTCATCTTGATCTGTAGGCACTGTTTGAAAGACAGTCAAATGTTCGCTTGCTCAAATACATCAAAAAAGCCGACAATTTCCATGGGATGTGCTTATTTTTTTCACAACTGTATGCTCTGTATCTATTAGTGTGGAAGGGAATGCACAGTATACAAAGTAGCACTTGGCGTGACTAGAAGTATAATGGAAATTGATTTATCATGCTATACAAATACACAGCATAGATAAATGATAAAGAGGATTCATAGTGCATATTTTTCCAGAGGGAATTCACTTCTCTTCTGTCACAGACATATTAATCACCTCAGGAGGGAGAGTGACAGCATGATAGTTTCATGAATTAATAAAGCTCTTGCTATACAACAAAGCCTTCTGGTTAATCCAAATAAGGTCATAACTCAGTTGCATTTGTTTGCAAGGAGTCGCGCATGTACTACACGCTACCCATACAAACACACACGCAAACATACACACACACACACACAAGTGCACGCACACACACGCAGACAAAAAGAAGCCATCACTGGTCTATTGCAGCATTTTTCATTGAGGAGATAGCACAGTGTTAATACTTATTATTCTGAAACAGTGGGGAGGTGTTGAGCTCAGCAGTCTGCCTTCACTGCTGAGCTAAATCATATCATAGCAACTGTGTGTATGTGTTTACCAGTGCATGTGTTTGTATGAAAGATGTGCATAACAAGCGAGAACAAAAGAATTAATGTTTGTAATATGTAAAGGAATTACTAAATTGCGTAACTGGATTCATGTCTTAGCAGAATAAAAACATGAACACATCTTTAATTTTAAAATTGTAAGCACTGAACTTTGAATGCTCAAAAGTTTTCAAGCTGCCGGGAAAGAACAGCGAGAAGAAAACGATGATGAAACACTTCAGAGGCAAACGTTCCCACAAATAGAAGCACCGAGCTGCACTGTGTAAGGTGAGGGGGAGAAAGTGAAATTGTGAACCAATTAAACTCAAAAAAGTCTAACTTTGAAAGAACAGAAACTAGCACAGTGACTTATTTTTTGGGTTTATTCAATTTACTATCTATTACGACTAATAAATATTCCCTTAAAAACACGGAGGCTCCCTGTTGACATTAATAATGAGAAATAAAGTCAGTGTGGTTCAGTTTTTTTTTAGTAAAACTAGATGCAATTTTTACTTCAGGTCTTTATTCACTTGGAAATGTGTTCTGCTTATTGTTATTTTACTTGGATATTTGACCTTCACTAAGCAGAATGATTTATGTGCAGATGTATGCAAGTGTTTCACTTACATCTGCTGAAGAGGGGAAGGTTCTCTGCGCTCAGTGAGTTTAGGATGTGTGCGGAAGAGAATCATTTGTATTGTCACAACTAGTTTGGAAGAAAATACAAATTGCACAAGTTTGATATGGACAGTTGAAGCCTAAGGAATGGACTCTAAGCAAGAGACATCTTGTGCTCAGCAGCTGAACTTCTTAAAATGAACCATATTTGCATATTCATAGATTACAAAGGTTTCCAGCAAGGCAAGAATAAGCAAAGTAACGAGGAGTTCATTGAGCTTTTGAGGAAAATCAGACAAAAACCTTTTTTCAAAGCTTTATTTATAGTCACATATTTATTTTGATTAAAGATGATTTTTATAGAATGTCCTACTCACTCATCCATCCAGCAAACAGCTGCTCATACTAATCCACTGTACGCTGCCTGCCCAGCACTAAACACTAGACAGACACAGTTAGCAACTCGCTGGTGAGCATTGTTGAGCATTTAGTAGCTAAAGAGGCAGATATTTCTCTTAGGAGTTAGTGGAGATGGCCCAAGAGGTATTGTGATTACTGGACTTCCTCAAGCAGACACAAACATGACTCCAAATGAATGCTAATATCATGCGGTATCTGACGAATGTGTAGCTACGGATTTGTTTGCTCATAGATTGACAGTCCAACTTTAAAAAGCTGCAAGATATTAATGTAGCAGCTACAGTTTGTTGTACTGCTGCCAAGTGACACAAAAATCGAATCATTGTTTCATTCCAAATTTGGGATTACATTGGTGTAGAATACAAGGTTTGGATAGTAAATGTGACGGTGTAAATGGTAAATGAAGAGAAGCAAATGTGGCCTTTCACTTATGGTAGCTGTGTCCTTCCAAGACTCTGCAGACCGGCAACAATGATCTCAGACTTTGAAATAAATCTACAGAATGTGAAAGTGTTGAATATTCACGATAGGAGCTGCAAATGACATCTCACACCACTTGTTAAAAGGTGAAATGGTCGGCAAACAAGCCATTCTAATTTATTCAGACACTTTAAGACCTCAACCTTGGGAGACTGAAACCCATTATTTATTCAAGTGTTCAGTGTTATCAGGGAGATAAAGAAACCTGCACATGTGAAGCACGGTTCTGTGTGAAAATTACTGATTTGCTTCTAAATATCTCCCGGCGTGTAAGGTACATTAGGTCAAAATGTTGAAAGATGTTTGTAGTTTTTCTAATAAGTAAGTCTCTGTGCTTCCATCCATTCAGCTGATTTGCTTCCACAGAAGCCAAACATAATGTTCTGGAGGGCACATACAGTAAGAAAAAAGTGAGAACACACTTCTTTGGAACACATATTTATATAGCCACAGGCAGTCAAATAGGTCATCAGTGTGCTATCACTCTATTGGTAAGTATATCTGCTGTTTTCTGACTTTCTTACTGCAAGTTAATCATGTTTTGGAAATCATTTCTAGCTTGTGAAGAGGAGGTTACTGATAAGATAAATTATCGTCTACATTCAAGACTTTAACTGCTAATTTGAATTAATTTATTAAGCTCTTTATGTTATGGAGGAAATGCATCGTTTGCTGTTAACTGAGTGCAGTATGTCATTTAAAAGGCACACTGCTGCGCTTCTTTACTCGAAACACTCAGGATCAGTTTAATTAGTCGCCAGTACCATAATTTCACTGAGATTACAGTGATTTGACCTGTTAAAATCCAGCATGAAATGCATTTCATTTCTTGCTAAATGAGCAGACATAAAACAAAACTTATCTGGCTAAGACTAAATTGCAATCGCAGAGTTTTCCATACAGCACAAATAGATAATTCATTTTTTATGTGTGAGTGGTATTCAGCTCTAACTACAGTTTTTATTACACTTACAGCAAACTTGTTCTTATAAGCTCCATACCATATGTTTCTGAGTAATTGCTCTCTCTTGGACTTAAAAGGGTAATAAAGCAGATCACAGGGGAATATTGTGAACAACAGATTGGCTGACAGGCTGAATGACATGACAGCAGAGAGTCAGGGTTCAACAGTGCATTCTCACAATACTGTATGCAACCTTAACAATCGTTTCTTAGCAACACCATGGCAACAGCAGTAAAAGCTGGACTCCAGCTATTGGAGTTACAAGCAGGGGGTCTCTTCACAGAGACAGAAGCATTTAGTCAGCTGAAAGAGGATGTGACATGGTAATCCCTCCTGGTCTGCAACATCTGCTTAATACTGACCTATGTCCCAATGCATTGGCAGCAGCCCTTGCCATAACATCTGTTTAAAGGTGACCCTGACCCCTGTGTAGTACCTCAGTGTAAAGTTGTACCTTTCTCTCGACATAGATCATTACTTCTGGCAAAACCAGAGGGGGCAGCGCGTGTGAACAGAGAAGCATGTGGAGTCAGAGCTCAGTGAAACACACCTGCTTCATTGTGACCTTTTTGCAACCTCTGACAAAGTTGCAACTTTTTCAGCCCCTTTCCATTGGTCCGTGTATATTTTGGCAGTTGAATTTTCCGTTCTGAAACGGGTATTGAAAAACAAAAAACGAGTGGTTATTTGATTTTCGTTTTAAAATACAAAAATTAAAATTGAAATACAAGACGTTTTTCCTTTTCATGATCAAAAAGGGATATACGAAATTTTAAAAATGCTTTGATTTTCATTTTATATTTAGAATAACAAAAAAATAAAATCAGTAAGAGACAGAAACGAAAATAGGTCCGTTTTTTCCATTTTCTGAGACCGGAAGTGGTCATCAGCAAGTGTGGAGCCAAACGACAACAAGATTCTCAGAGGGCGGAGCCAGAGAGCAGTGGTTGATCAGACGAGCTAGCACGCTGTCTTCTAAATATATCTATGGTCGGCACGTCTGGTAGCATCTCTGGCTGCCGTTGACCTTGTTTTTCGAGTAAAACACGGTAAGAAGATAAATACTTCTGACCAGTAGCGTTGTTTTGTTGTATGTTAAGTCAGCGACTTGTAAAAAGTTGTGTTTTGTCGTGTTTGAGCAGTTGGTCCGGACGCGTTAGCTAGCTAAGCGGCTAAGTTAGCTAGCGGGCTAATTAACACAGGTGGCTAACTTACCGCTGAACACCTGTGTTAGTTGCTGCCGCAGTTGTCCGTCATTATTAGAATGAACTTCTCAACCTGTGTTTCTCTGCTGTGTATTTTAGCTTTTAAAAAAGTTATTTTACTTTAAGGTTAACTGAAACCCGTTGAGCTGCACTGAAGTTTAGCATTCAGCTGGTTTGAATTAAACCATGCTTAACTTAACATTGTGCAACATTACCTCTCTGAATCTCCATAATTTCATTAAATTCCTTCTCTCTTCCACTGCTCAAGTTCAGTCCAGTATATAAAGTGACATTAATAGTGAATAAACTAACAACCAGCCATTGTATTTATTTACTATTGCATGTATTTGTAGTAAGACATGAGTTGAAACATCCTACTTTTGGATCTAGAACTGTACAAGCCTTTCATTTTCAGTCACCTGACGAGTTAAACTCCCCTTTTTATGTGAGGCTGAAGCAGAAAGTCTGAGTTAACAAAGAAAGTTGTTTATAATTTGCGATACCCGTTATCTCTGACTGAAGCTTTAGTTTTTGTTGAGCCGATTTAGAAACTTTGTTCAGGAAGATTTCTCAGTAGCTCAGAGGACAGGCTGCTTTTTACACAACCTTGTAAGAGAATGTCTGTCAATGCTTTCAGCAGAATTTAGAAACACAACACTTCCTAAACAGATATTTTGAGGCTGTGAGGTTGAACGTTTGAGAGTATATCAGTGTGTTTGTTTGTGGTCTTTCTGTTTCTAGGTGGAAGCTGAATTAGTGAGGATGACTCCTGCTCCTGTCATCTCTAAGCTCCTCACACATCTTTACCTGCACATGAGGAAAATCACTCCTGTAGAATGCAGGTATGTTTGTCATTATTGTAAAAAGATGTTGCCTGGTGACCTGTCAGAAACCCATTATACAGAGTCAGCCAAAATAATGTTTACACACATCAGGAAAAGAAAAACTTGCATAAATATTTCAATACCAAATTTATTCAGACATCATGAG